>NW_005871325.1:754420-769142 GCF_000147115.1 Myotis lucifugus | reverse complement strand
ATATATATTTGTATGTGAGTGTCTGCATGCATGGTTGATGATATACGATTGACTTCATATTCAAGGATGTCTCTCTAGTGACCTTCAATATTAAGTGAGAACTTGTAAAGCATCCGTATTTTATTTTTGAGGAACTGAGAAAGGGAAAACTGGTTACCACATTTTTTCATTTTTTTCACTTTGGCATTTGCTTACTCTAGCTAAGGATTTTGAGAGACCATGATAGTTTAGACTTCATGTTCAGCAATATGATGAGTCATAGCTGTGAGGAAAGCATAGTTTTCGTGTTTTTAAAAATTTGATATTATGAAAGATATGTCCTAGTAAGTATTTTTTACTGTATTATTCACCCACTAGAGAAACACAACAGATCAATAAAGCATTATGTTTCTAGAATAAGTTTAAAGAAGATTCTTAAGATGATAAAGTTTAATTTACTCTTTGCCATTATTTTTAAAATAAAGTACTGTATGTTTAGGGGAGAATAACTATATTGGCAGCTTAAATATATGTTACAAAGAAAAATGCACGGTGCCTTTTTTTTTCTTTCTTTGACCAAAGTCTACAAAACCACAACTTCTATGCTTCTATTGCTATCCATGCCCTCATTAGCTTTTTAACAAAATTTTTCTGAATTTTCATTCATTAGGAGTTTAAGAGAGGATGAAACCCCTTAGTGGTAGGTCCAACATGGTTATGTTTTATGAAAGATGATATGCTCTGTGCTTAATACCACAACTGTTCTTCCCTGGAGAATAAAACCAATCTTTTCACATAAACCTGGCATATCTGAAGCAAGACAATGTTACTCAGTAGCCCAGGTTCATTAATACAAATTTGATGGGATCATTAAAAAGATCTCTTGTTTAAAGAGAATTCAAGCATGTTTTAAAGCACTTTTCCTTTTGAAATGATACTAAATGGGGTTTTCCAAGACAGTTGCAGAGGACTTGAGCGGATATAATAGGGGCGTAGCCTCACTCTGGCTGCAATTCTTATCGTTCCCCAGAACTTGCAGTGCCAAGAATGGAATAATAGAATGTGATCTTGCTAACTTACTAGCTGTGCGACTTTGGAGAAGTTATTTTTCCTTCCCAAGGACATTTTTTTTGGTCATTTAAAAGTAACTTAGTATCACTGTGAGGATTATACAAGTTAGTACTCATTCCATCCCCAACATCATAATTTGCTCAATGTTAGTTGGTTGCTCCATCTCCTATATCCCAAACCCAACTCCATCCTGCACAACCTCAATCCTCTTGTCTTTTGCTTCTATAATCATCAATGTCAACTTTAGTAGGCCAGTGAAAACTTAGGCTCAGCAACAACCTCAATCGAATTTTTAATTTAATCCAATATTATTTATGAAATATCATTCCCCACTGTGTGTCCCAGTGAATTACCAAGTTAGTGAGACTGCTTGCTCACTGATACTAGAAACAGTGTGCTGCTCCTGGCACTCACCAATGCTTTCAAGCTATTCCCGCCCTCTGAAATGCTTTCCCTTTCTCCTCTGAGTCTGAATCCAAGCTTATTCAGAGAGTAAGGTCCATTTTATTCTTAAGACTTCCTCTGACCCCTGCAAATACATTTATTATTAATCTCATTTCCAGGATTTAATAGAACTATGTGACTTAACCTGAACACACAGGGCAATTTACATGACTGTCTTTACTCCAGTGCACTGCAATTCACCGTGGGTGCACTCCCCCCACACATGCAAAGCCATTTCTGTTTCCTATTTGTTTTGTTTTTTTAAGGAAGCGCATTCATGTCTTTAAACACTAGCAATATTTACCTCAAGTAAAAGCCGTAGTCAGATAATCCCCTGCAAATCCGAGACAAGTCACAAGAAAGGAGAAGGGAAAGGAAATAAGAAGGCAGACTCTGGGGTGACCTGTGTCACCAGCTGAAATTTATGACTCCAGAGGGTCGGTCCAGCTTATGAAGCATGGAGTTAGAGGGAAATAATTATTAAGAAAATGTACAAGAGTCACTGATCCTTAAAATTATATTGGAGTCTTTTAGAAAAATACTACACTAGATTCCTGGTTCCTCTCCTACCAATTAAAATTTATTATAATAGACCTATGAATCAGCCTTCTTTGAATGCTCACACACTCTGATGAGCGGACTGCAGGAGAACATTGTGTTCCAGAAACGGGTCCGTCATTACACTGCTGATCTCCGTGGGGTCCCTAATCCAAGCAGCCAGCAAACAGCTGGTGACCAGAGTTCTGAAGGCTGACTGCACTCCGTGGGGAAGGTCTGCTAAGGATCTGTGAGAGAACAGCTCCTGTCACCACGTCTAACTAACTCCTTTGCATACAAACAATCTTTTTTTTTTTATCAGATTCAGTCTGATACCAGCAAGGTCACCTTCTCCAGGCAGACAGAGGAAAACAGAAAGAAAATGGTACAGATTCCTGACTTTGATCTTCTCCACTTTGTATCTGTTATTCTGGAAGGATTAGACAGAGGCAGGTCTAAGGAATCCTAATCCCCATCTCAAAATTCATTAAAAATAAAAAAGGATAAATGATCATAGTAACAAACAAGAACCAAAAAGGAAAATATAAATTATTAGAGAAAGTAGAGGGGGAAACCCTAATGGAAGGAAGATAGCAGTTTGTAGAAGAGTTCTACCTGTGGTGATAGCTAAAGACCCAAAACACAGGAATTCATTCCTCCACCTGTTCCATTCCATATCATTACCTTTCATCTCTGATATATATTTATTTTATGTGAATCTGCAAAATCAGTTTCTTACCTCTAATGCTTGGATTCAGCAGAAGTCTATGATTTTTCCCAGTCCCAATCTGGGTTCTCAACTTTTTATTCTCCTCAAAAGAATCTATTCATACAAATCCATTAACTAATAAATGCTACAATTACTATTGCTCCTTCTATTATGAAAACTAACTTTGCACAGTTAGTTTTTTTTTGCCAGATTCTGCTTTAAGCCATTACAGATATTAAAACATTTAAATTGATAGATGACAAATAAATGAATAACCTGTTTCAGTTGGCATCAGCCGTATTTCCAGGCATGTGGACTTGCAAAGAGCAGCACAGCTGAGAGACTGAAGCCAGACATCTTGATTCAACTTGAATCCCTTGCTTCTGGCAAGCCTGGGGCCAGGTCCCTCTCTGTGATGTTGACCTAAGATCTTCAAGTTAATTTTCTGTCACTTGCAAGCAAGACCTGTCAACCTAATTCACAGGATTAGTCTAACTTTAAATTTCAGTTGGACACATCACTGTAGTCTTTCTGTATGAAGAGTCATTGACTCATTCAAAAATGTATTTTTTAACTGCTTTTATTTATCACACTAGAAGCCCGGTGCACAGATTCATGCACCAGTGGGGAACCTTAGCTAAGGCCTGTGGGGATCGAGTCAAAACCTGCTCTCCGAGATCCCCCGAGGGATCCTGGATTATGAGAGGGTGGTTCTCAGGTAATGCACCCTGGAATCGGGCTCCCTCCTCTCTGGTTCCAGGTGCATCACCTGAGAACTGCAGCTGCCAAGTCACTGCAGCTCGGCAGCTCCTGCATTGAGTGTCTGCCTCCTGGTGGTCAGTGCACATCATAGCTACTGGCCAGATGGTCGGACTGTCAGATGGTCACTTAGGTTTTTATATACATACTAGAGGCCCAATGCACAAAATTTGTGCAAGAGTAGGCCTTCCTTCCCCCAGCTGCCGGCACCGGCTTCTCTCTGGCACCCAGGACCTGGGCTTCCCTCCAGCCACTGGCAGGCACCCGGGACCTGAGCTTTCCTCTCAGCCCCGGCTTAGTCCAGAAGGTCGTCCACATGACGTCTGGTTTAATTAGCATATTACACTTTTATTATTATAGATAGATTATTTATTTATTTTAAATAGATAATATTATCATATTTTTTTTAAAAAGCAGAAAGAAAAAAAAGAAAGGCACATAGTGACATTATCTGTCACTCATGTCACCCTTCTCTCTTCTCATGGGACCACTGTCATTAGTGTCGTAACCACATGTAAATACTCTTACTTTTCCAATTTTCAAATCCAAATTGTAGCATAATGAACCCATAGTTTTACACCTTGTTTTGATTTCTTTTTCACTTTGCACTATATCTTGAGTACTTTTCCTTATTAGCTTCCCCATTTAATATATTTGTTTATATTAATCCATTTTATGATGTACTATAATTTATTTAGCCCAACTCCTCTGATGGAAATTAGGTTGTTGAACAACTTTTGCTAATATAAATATATGCTAGAGTGAATACTCCTGTGGGGCAATCAGCGAGGTGATCAGGGGGCCCCCGCTGGCACCCATCTTGGCTGGTCTGGGGCCTGCTGGCTGGGGGCAGCTCCTATGTTGAGCATCTGTCCCCTGGTGTTCAGTGCGTGTCATAGCAACCGGTCGTTTCACTGGTCGTTCTGCTGGTCATTCTGTGGTTTGGTCAATTTGCATATTAGGCTTTTATTATATAGTTTTAGACAAATTCCAGTTTAGGGAAAGCAACAAAATACCTGACCAGTACTTTTCAAAACTGTCAAGTTCATAAAAACTAAGTAAAGTCTGGTCTGGCTGATGTGGCTCAGTGGTTGAGCATCGACCTGTGAACTAGGAGATCACGATTTGATTCCATGCAAGGGCACATGCCCAGGTTGCAGGTTTGGTCCCACTGTAGGGGGCGTGCAGGAGGCAGCCAATTAATGATTCTCTCTCATCATTGATGTTTCTGTCTTTTCCTCCCTCTCCCTACCTCTCTGAAATCAATAAAAAATATATATAAAAAATAATAAGTAAAGTCTAACCCACGTTACAGTCCAGAGGCAGCTAAGGAGACATGAGGACCAAATGTGCAACACTCTGTAAGCCATTCCTCCTCTGACCCTCTGAAATAATGCCAGGAAGGTGAGCAGACAGGGGGCAGTGCATCAAACTCAGTGTGCATGTGGAGTAGGGGGAGTTTACAGTTTTTGTATATTTGTGCAGATTTTGGCAATTAAATAATGATTACTGTGTTGATTTAAATACTTATGAAAGCTTTGAGACAAAAGTAAATGTTTACTTCTCCATGATTTTTTTAAATGTAGGATCCTGCAACAGGAAAAGTACATTAGTAAGGACTAAGGGAATCTCAATGGACTGTAGTTCACAACAGTGTGCCAATTTGGTGCACTATGGTGACAATGTAATACTAATGCCTTACTGATGTAAAATGTTAGGACGAGGGGAAACTGATCGAGCAGTATATGGGAACCCTCTGTACTGTCTTTTTGGTAAAAACGCTTCTAATAATCTTTTGTAAATCTAAACCTCTTCTAAAAATATTTATTAAAAAATAATATCCCTTCTATCTTCCTCATCTGCCTCATCCCATGGCTGCAGAGGTAATACAACTTAAAGCTTATCAACCAGCTCTAATCTGAATCTCACAAGGAAAGAAATGTACCAAAAGCTAATTTGGACTAATCATATTTTGCTGCCTGGGATTATTTGATTATTTCTTTACTGCTAACATAAATGAGTAGCTTATGCCTAAAATACATAAATATTCATATATATTTTTCAAACCCCCCAAAATGAGGGAAATTGCAAAGAACAAAGTCATAATAGATATTTTCATATTCTGTGTGTTGGGGATTTCTTGGCTTGAGACTGTCCATAGACCTAGGGCTTTTGTATTTCTCTGACCGAGGCAAAGTCAAACAAGCCCAGGGTTAATGAAAGACAACTGATGCAACATCTGATGAGAGATGGCCCTTGTCTGACAGAAGCAAGATTACACCTTTCATGTTGATTTAAGTAGAGAAAAATAGTTCCTACACACAATTCCCCAGGGGAGTGATTTTCTGTGCACACCTTTCCAGATGAAATATGTGTACATATCCCTCCTTTAAGTGCATCTGAAGTTTTATTTTAGCAGAAACATATGCAAACTTTCTCTAAATCTGACCTTGGAAAAAGCCTATTTTAATGCAGAAATTCAGTGAAAGTGCGGGTTCCAATTAAATATTTATCCCACCTTCATCCACAGCACGAAAATGCTGTCTTATTGTAAAACAGCTGCTTCATAACAGTCTCCTTCACAGGAAAGCATTTGGGCAGGAGATGACCCATCTATAACCAAAAGCCAATAATTACACTGAATTAAGTGTCTCTTGTGGATGCAGGCTCTTACCAAGCTCGGGCTGAGACTATTAAACCTCATTTCAATCCTAACAAGTATTCCTAATCAATTTAGACCACAGTTTAGCAAGCTGCCACTCTCAGGCTTTCCCAACAGTCTCTTCCGACTGGAGAATTTACTGCTGGGCCAGGCATTTGTTAACCACTGTCCCTTCCCACAGAACATTTCATTGGTTGGCAGCCAGGAAAACACTCAATGAAGTTTTCATACTGTCAGTTCTTCTATAGTACCAGGCATATGCATAATATAATTAAATGTCAGAGAAGTTTATGTGATGTTTAAGTGACTAGAATGGATCCGAGATCTGAAAATTGGATTAGATATATGAGGTAGGAGGAAGCACGCATTCTTTCATTCCTCTTTCCAGACCTCAAAGGCTCCCACTAGCTGTGTTTATTATTCAGTTACACTATAATTTTTTTTCTTTGTGCTTTATGAAGTTCAAATAACTCCATTTATCAAAAGGAACATAAGTTATTTTAATGTTTTATTGCTCCAGGAACAAAAAGAAGCTCGGTGTTTGAAATATAATTCTCATAAAACATATTAAGTATAATGGGAGCGAGGAAAATGGGAGATTAACATAAGAAAGGCAAATGAGTAAACTTATTATAGGACAAAAACAATAAATGGGACCGAGGAAGAAAGACACGGGTTTTTACATGTTCTCTTTATTCTGCATCACTGCGACTTCCTCTTTTTCAATCAAAGGGAGGCTTACTTTCCACCATTGAGAAATCAGATTCTAATGGGCTGCCTCCTTGGTGTTCAGGACCATTAAATTAAACATGTAAGGCCTTCGCTGAAAAATTATGTAGAAGAGCCAGGCTGGGGCCCTTCTCAGGGTCAAGTGCACTGGTCAGACAAGCAAGAAGTCAGTCTGTTAGTGTTTGCAGTTTCTTTATATTGATCCTTGCATAAACACCCAACATAAACACATTGGCCTAGTAGATGTAGACATTGTAGAAACAAAGACAGGCAGCCCTGCCTACAGTGACAGCCCCAAAGGAAAGGGTTTTGCTTTAGCTGAAAGGCCAGAGGTAAACTCACACTGGAGAGCAGAGTTGAAGGTGTGGCTGCTCCCTCTGAGCATCCCGGGATCTGCTGCCCACACATCACGTAGCCAGTGTCCACCTGCAGCCTTCCGGATGCCCAACAGCCTCCAAAGGAGTTGCTTTGTCCTCATCTGCTTCTCATGCTTCCACGTGTCTATTCATCTGTCATTAGGCCTTCAAGCATCTGTAAGCCGCTTTGTAACGACAACGGCATTGGATAAAATACTGAGGCTAACAGGCTATGAGATGCAAGTGTTTATTTCCTTTGGTAATATTAACTCACGGATGTTCAAAAAATTGAGAGTGCCTAGGAAATGTCAGGAGCTGTGTATTTAAGCAAGCTGATGATAGCCTTTGGGAGCAAAGCCTTAACAGAAAGATGAGCCTCCAGCTGTGGAACCTTCCAGGTCTGCAGCTGAGACATCAGGTAAGGATGGAGCTAAGGTGCGGTGGAGTGGCTGATGCAGCTCATCCAAGTAAGAACTTTCCATTTCTGTATTTCCTTAAATGAGCCATCTGCAAATATCTCCTAATTTGTTGTGAGTGGATTTAGTCACTAATATATTTTTTTAATTTTTAAATTGATTTTGAGAGAGAGAGAGAGAGAGAGAGAGAATTTGTTGTTCCACCTATTTATGCTTTATGCATTCATCGGTTGATTCCAGTATGTGCCCTGATGAGGGATAGAATTTGCAACCTTGGTGTATGGGGACAATGCCCTAACCAACTGAGCTACCTGGCCACCAATGATTACAGTATTGCCACACTATTGAATAGTTTCCTATTTCTCAAATTAACCTAAAGTATGCATAAATAGTAAAAGGGAGTTTGATATGCTGAATAATAACTATAAATAAACCTCCTGGATTTTAGTACCAAGTCACCCCAATAAATTCAATTAAAAAAAAGAAGAAAAAAAATTTATGCCCAATCAGCATGCTTTTGTAATGTGGTTTATCCATTGATCTCAAAGCATCCTTTTGATTAAGAGGCCAATATTGCTACTGATGCAGGGTCTTTAATATTTTAGTGAAAACAATGAGAAACCCAATAAGCAAGTTAAGTTGCAACAATATTTTGTATTTGGAAAATAATTTTTATAGATTTTAAGACTTCCTAGAAAAACACATTAACTTTTTAAAATTACTAACCTGCATTGATAACTCAGTATGTATCAGGCTGTTTACATAAATGATCACAGAGCAGTTTTATTGATAATATTTAAAATGTGAAAACAAGCACCTTCCCTCACAAGTAAATGGAAAATAAAAGATAAAAAACATATAACTCAATATTCATAAGATTATAGGAAAATAGATATTTTATACCCTAGTAGTATAATTATAAATTAGGAAAACCTGTTATTGAGAATTATTTTGCAAAATTTTCACTTCTTTAAATGATATTAGAATTTACTCTTAAGTTAAAATCCAGGATGAGACTCACTGTTTACAAGATAAATTAAAAACTGTCCAGTTAAAGGAAAAGTGGTTAAATCAATTAAATGAATATTGTGTACCACTCACTTTGGGGATATAGTAATTATTAAGAACTGACAATGTCCTTGTCTTTATTCAGCTATCCTTTGAGTGCGGGAGATAGAAAATACATAAAATGAATTCATAAATATATAATATACTATCAGCTAGTGATACATGCTATGAAGAAATATAAAGCAAAATGTAGAACAGCAAGTCACAGGTGATGATACTAGTATTTTTCATGGGTTAGTCAGAGCAGGAGTCTCTGAGGTGGTGACATTTGAATAGGAACTGCAGGAAGTGAGAGAAGGAATCATGAAGGTGTCTGGGAAAATGTCTTACAGCCAGAAAGTGCAAAGAAGCTCAGAAGCAAAATGGCACATCCAAGGGTCACTGAGGAAGCAACCATGTGAGAGGGAGAAGGATAAAGAACAGGTTAAAGAAGAAGCCAGCCCGGCTATGGTGACTCAGTGGTTGAGAGTGGACCTATGAATCAGGAGGTCACAGTTCGATTCCCGGTCAGGGCACATGCCCGGGTTGTGGGCTCAATACCTGATCATGCAGAAGGCAGCTGATCAATGATTCTCTCTCATCATTGATGTTTCTATCTCTCTCTCCCTCTCCCTTTCTCTCTAAAAATCAATAAAAATATATTTTTAAAAAAAGAGGAAGCCACAGGTAAGTCATCCAGGGGCTTATACGCCATTTTTTTTCAGAGTGAAGGGAGGGCATTGGGGAGTTCTAAACAGAGGAGTAAGGTCTGATATGTATTTTTTTATTTTTAAAATTTGTTTTTATTGATTTCAGAGAGAAAGAACAAGGGAGAGGGAGAGAGAAACACTGATAAAAAGAGAAACATCAATTGACTGCCTCCTGCGTGCCCCCTACTGGGGATCAAGGCCACAACTCAGGCATGTGCCTGACAGGGAATCAAACCCATGACCTCTTGGTGCATGGGATGATGATTAATCCACTGAGCAACACTGGCCTGGACAGGTCTGACATACTTAATCAAAGGTAGGGATGGCAAAGTGGAAGAAGGGAGGTTTCTGTTGAAGACTAGAAAGATAATAATGATTGCCTGGCTACGGAGTGGAAGGGTGGGAAGTCTGATTGTTTATGATTATGATTGTTTATTTGCTTGTTTTTGAAGGTAATGTTATGAGAATTTTTTGATGATTGGATAAGGATTGTGCAAGAAAAAATAATGGAAAAATGCATGGTATTAGGCCTGAACAATTGAGTGATGGAGTTGGCATAGCTGATAGGGGAACCCAGGGAGGGACAGGTGAGGATGAGATAGTAGCAATAAACTGCAAACATTGATGTTCATACTTTAGAAAAATACTTAAAATTGGAAACTACTAAATCTATATTATGAGGTATAAATGGTACAAAACAGTATGTACAATAGGATTGTATGTGTGTGTGTATAGAAAATGACTAATGATAAAACGATGTAAACACTATTTATCGCTGGTTGGTGTGATTATAGCTGACTCTGTTTTTCTTTATCATTTCATTTTCTATTTTCCAATTTTTTTTTTTTACTATAAACATGTGCATTGAGTAAGGAGAAAAATCATTTGAAATAGCTTTGAAGATCATGGAGAAAGATAATTGGGGTAAAATATGGTTGAGAAAGCCCAGCTGTTGGAAAATCACTTGAAGCATCTGACAAACACAAAACACAGCTGGCTTGGAAAACAGAGATATTATATAATTTAAAATCTTTACTGTCTTTGCTAAAATGGAAAATGAATGGAGGAAACATCCCTTTAAAATAAGAAGATTGTCATCTTTTTTCTAAGTTGAACTAAAAATAAGAGAATCCTAGCAGAAAATTTTCAGTCATCCATAACATTTTTTAATTTCCTGACTCAATGTGTTGCAGGAAAGTGCACTGACCATGCAATGTTCTTCTACATCGCGGGGCACATAACGGCCTATTCCAAAACCCTTCCACACCAATTCTAGGAACTGGGAAGTGGCCTTCCGAATACTGGTTTTTACATTCCAGGAAAATGAGAACGCATGCCAAAATAATGTCCATGGTGATTTTCAACTTTAAAAATAGCATAAATTGGTCCTGGCCCAGTAGCTCAGTTGGTTAGAGTCATGCTGACATATCAACGTTGCAGGTTTGATCTCAGGTCAGGGCACATACAAGAAAAAAATCAATGAATGCATAAGTAAGTGAAACAACAAATCAATATATATATAATAAATAAATTTAAAAAATTTTTAAACAGCATAAATTGTATGTAGACATCAAGAGATAAAGAAAAGGAACCCCCCCCACACACACACACACCAAAATGGTGTTTATTTCAAGGTGATTAAATTTTATGAGTTTATGTGTGTGTCTTTTTAAAAAACAATGTACATATATTATTTATGTAATCAGAAAATATTTCACTGTGAAAAAGCAGCAAATGATCTTTACAGATAACTGAGAATAATAAAGGTAGGAGGAAATAAAAAAATAAGTAAAAAGCTATGAAAATGAAAATTTATAGAAAACAAAGATTATGACACACAGAAGAAATCACCATGATCAATATTTTATTTTATAGTTTTGCATATATATAGGCCTAGACGAAAGTTTATTATGCATCTGCTGGAAACATATTTACCCATAATTATCTATTTTTCAACTCTAAAATGTTCAATATTTGCAGTGTTAAATAAGGTGAGTATATAACAATTCATTTACCTTGTCCTTATAGCTGAAAATTTGTTGTTCATCGTAATATATAATATTTCAGCGAGCATTTCTACAGCCAAGTAGTGTTGATTACTTCCCTTGAGTCAATTCCTTGAAGTAGAATTGCTGAATGACTTAATAGAAGGAATCTTTAGTGCCACATTGCAAGAAGGTTTGCACACTCCACTCCCAGAAATATAGCAGCAGTCTATTTGCCCATACTTCATCTATTGTGCATTTTTAATACATTTACAAAATTTATTTATTGATAATTTTTGAAGCATCATTATATTATTAAATTTACATTTCCATGTTTACCAGTGAATTTGTATATTGTCATATTTATAAGCCATTTGCATGCCAATTTATAAAAAGCATTTTCAGATTCTTTGCTTATTTTTCTATTGAAATGTTTATCTTTCCTAAAAACCATTGTATCTTAAAGATACCAATATCTTATATATCATAATAATTCGCATATCACTATCCATTTCTATTTATGCCAAGTTTATACAGAAGTTCAACTCTGTTATCTTTTAATATGCTTTTTTTTTACATATGCCTCTGCTTTAAAATGTTTAAAGTGAGGTTGTTTTCTTTTATAATTTAAAGTCGTTTCTACTTTTTTTTTCTTCAAGTGCCCATCCAAATGAGTTGTTGATTCATGCCTTTTTCCACTCATTTGAAATATCAACTTTATTGACTGCTGGTAAAATATGTTTTTAGACTTTGTATCCTGCTTACTAGTCTGCCTTGTCCTGTACCTCCAGCATCTCAGCTTTGTTTACTGTAGCTGTAGTAAGCTGAATAACGCCTCACAAAGGTATGATGGCCCAATCCTTGGTACTTGTAAACGGCATCTTCTATGGAAAAGTAGGCTTGTATGTGGGATTAAGGGTTTTGAAATAAAGAAAGTATCCTGGATTTTCTGGGTGAGCCCTCAAAGCAATCACCTGTCCCTATGAGAGAGGCAGAGAAAGATTAGACACACACACAAGAGAGGGTGATGCAGATGCAGAGCAGAGAGGTTAGAAGATTGGAGTGATGTGCCAATAAACTGAGAAATGGCTGGCAACCACCAAGAGCTGGAGGAAACAAAGAAGATTCTTTCCCTGGAGTGTCCTGCTGACACCTTGGTTTTGGTCCAATAATACTGACTTTTGAAATTTCTGACCTCCTGAACTATGAAAAATATATTTCTGTTGTTTTAAGATAAATAGGTGATAATTTGTTGTAAGAGCCACAGGAAACTAACACCAAAGCATTGTTAATAATTAATTTTCCAATAATCCAAGACCCAATTTGGACTTCTTTTGCTAAATTATCATTACCATTCTTATTCATTCCATAAGTATTTGTTGAGAGTTTACTTTATGGCCAACAATGATTCATATATTTTTCAAGAAAACCTTGACAATAATTTATCAAGTTCTATAAAAAAGGTGCTTTTTAGTATTTTTCATCAACTGCATTAAAGAAGTGAACGAATCTATTCATTAATGGGGATCATGGAAATATTAAAATGGTTATTCTTATTCAGGAATTTCCATTTTATGTAATTCTTATTTTATGTTCAGAGTTGAAATTGCATTTTTTCTTGTGTTTTATACATAATTTTTCTTATTGAATTTATTCTAATGTTTTAAAATGATTTTTATTGATACTATACATAGAAACAGACCAAGAAGTTTCACCTGGAGGACTTAGTATGCAGTTTTACTCCCAGCTGTAATTTAGTAAGCAATATTATACAAAGTAAAATCACAAAAGGGAAAAATCACATAAAGCAAAGTCCAGGGAAACCAGGTCAAGCTTCTAACAGTCCTTTCCCAGTAGAGTCACACAGGACATGCTCAATTCTTCAAGCAGTGACTTGTGACAAGTGCAAAAGATTGTCTAAGAAAAAAGCTCATTAGAGACTCTGCACCCATGCTTTTTATTGGGGGCTGGTTCTGTAGGCACCCTCCAGACTCCTTGGAAGAAAGTAAGTAAAACACATTGTTTGTACGCAAGCATGCTGATGGTGAGAAAGGTCAAGGAAGAACAAACAAACATAATGAATACCAAGGGGGGAATGATTTCCCTGAAACCTAGAATAAATGGTATAGTCATTCACCTCAATCTAGGGGCCCCTTGACCTTACTTGCCTAAAGACTTGAGTGTAAATATCAATGTACTATAGACACTCAATCAGAGAGGTGGGCTGCAAACTCAAAATCAAAGGGCATACACTTCATAAATTTTGGAAGGCTGCACAGAAGACGTAGGTGCACCAGAATCTAGGGGATCCCTGCAGACTCCAGCCAGCTCCCTGGATGGATGAGTGCTCAGTCCAGCTTCAGGATATGGGCTGAGGGCTGTGGCATCTCCAGGCTTCCTGAGAGTGGATCCTATAGCCCTCCACCTCCCCACTGACTCTGATCTGTAGACAGTCAGTGAGTGCCTGGAGTCTCACCCATGGCCTGAGATGGCTCAGGGTGAGGTTCTTACACTCAGCACACCAAGGCTGAAGAGATGAATGGATAGGACCCAAGCATCCCAAGCATGAGAAAAGATAGCAAGCTAATTGTATAGGGGGAAAAAGGCCCTCTCCTCCCTATCCTTATAAAACCATGGGTTTAAGCAGGAAGGTGAGATGGTCTTTGAGATGGGAGTCCACCACTCTTCCAGGTTGGCACCTGAATAAACCACTTTCCTTTTGCACCAGAACCTATCTCATGAGTTTGGCTTTCGCTTCCACAGGCAGCTGAACCCACTTTGTTCATTTTCATACGTCCATCTTCTGTGTAAAATTCAGAAAGTTATTTAATATTGCTAAAGCCTCAGTTTCTTCACTGGCAAATTCCTCTAAAAGTAAGAATCAGTGAAGACTTCCACTTTTCATCAAAATGGAGTTACAGAGATAAGTTTCACCCTCTCACACACATAACAAACAAAGACTTGTACAAAATATATAAAACACTGGACATCAAGCAGTGCAGGACAGCGATCACTGAGAGACAGGAAACAAAGTGAAGCCCTGTAATTGCTCCAGCCTACTGCCTTGAATGAGCATCTAGGCCACACTACAGGAGGGGGAACCCAGACAGATCCCTGCTGACTTCCTGATTCCTTAGTGGCTGGCTTTTAAAGGACAAAGTACTAGAGAGGAAATAAAGCACAAAGAGAGAATTCCAGAGATCTGTAGAGGCTTCTCATCAAGATTTCAGCAAAGAAGAAATCCTTAGCAGCAGCATTTCTACTCACAAGGCGGTTTCTCTTGCCTAGAATGCTGCATTAGGTGCTACCTACTGGAAC
>NW_005871325.1:748866-754307 GCF_000147115.1 Myotis lucifugus | reverse complement strand
GTGCAGACAAGGTTGAGACCCACTGGACTAGAAATAACAGCTTACCTTGCGCCTTAGGTATATGACTGAATAACACACACACACACACACACACACACACACACACACACACACACACATCTTTCCCAGTATACTATACACTCTTAAAAGATGGATATATGTTTTTCTAACTTTGGATCATCCATGGTTCCTAGCAGAGTGTTTTGGACAGAGTATAAGCCAAATAAATGTTATCTGGAGTGGAACATTAGCATTCTATAACCACTTGGCCCAATTGCTTATAATCCTGATCTCTGGGGGAGGGGGTTAGTAAATATTTTAATGTGTAAAATGACAGCCTTTTATCACTTTCTTCTTACATAGCGAGAAGGAATGGTTATTATGATTATTTGTTTGTAAGCTAATTTAATATACATTATTTTTAATGCTGGGCCATAGTAATACTACAGGTAAAGTACTGTGCCAAAAGCCACACAAGTATATGATATTATTTTCTGACTCTGCAAACTCTTTTTTTATGATTAGAAAAACTTCATTTCTCTAAATATGGGCATTTTTATTTTAAGTATTCTGCCTGCCTCCAGGTTTGTGTGCTTAGATAAGATCTGACTTTCTTTTTGAAATGGAACGATATAATAGAGAAAACTGAAATGTAATGAAATTTATGACCCAGATCCGATACAGAAACATGAGTGGGTGATAGGCTAAGCTGGCTAAGGAGTTTTTGTTTGGGTTTTGTTTTTCACTTTCCTTTAACAATTCTCTGGGGCTTAAAAGTCTATTTCAATATTGGAAACTAGCTTATTACAATGTTTTGACTTGATTTTCTATGACCGATATTGTTGGCAAAATAAGTATAGCTTCTAAACCTTCAGTGCCTCTCTGTTGTGTATTGTAGAATGTGCACTCAGTGTAGTTGATTCTGTCACTAATTTGCTTTATGACATTTCTCCATATGAGAACATAACAGGCACTGAAATTGTGTCTTTAGCTGGTCCCCTCACAGCTTAAAAAAGTTTTATATACAATCCAGACACATCCACTGGGTTTTTTTCTCTTGTCCTATTGTGTTTTCTATACTATATCTGGCAGGTAGAAATCACTCTATTAATACTTATACTGAAGTAGAGGCCCTAAATCCCAGAGCCCTGTGTCTTCCTTATGGTAGCTTGATGTCCATAAGATAGTCTTAAGTTTTTCTAAATTATCTGCTACAGTTATAATGATTAGCTATGAGATGTATATATCAATTTTGTATTCAAAGGGCTTCTATTGATTTTCAAAGCTGCTAATGAACATGGGTAGATAGACTTGGTCAAGGAACTTATTTTCTTTCTTTTTTAAAAATATATTTTATTGATTTTTTACAGAGAGAAAGGGAGAGGGATGGAAAGTTAGAAACATTGATGAGAGAGAAACATCAATCAGCTGCCTCCTGCACACCCCCCACTGGGGATGTGCCCGCAACCAAGGTACATGCCCTTGACCAGAATCGAACCTGGGACCCTTCAGTTCTCAGGCCAACGCTCTATCCACTGAGCCAAACCAGTTAGGGTGGAACTTATTTTCTTTAAATAGATGATGCCTCCCGACCTGGCCACCCGTGGAATGGTCACAGAAGAGATTGGGAAGCTGCCTGTCCCCTCCACATCTTTTTGTTGTGTGAGGGTTTGGGCAAGATACTCCCTGAAATCACTTGCATTTCTAATGTACTGTGGTTCTATCATTTTCTGATTCCAATTTTGACTTAAGAAGAAGTAGCCCCTGCAACACACCAGGGAACTTGAAGAATACAAGGGAATATTAATTCTGTATTCTGTGAGGCTATCGAGGTAACAGCCAGTAAATTATGTTTTCAGTAATTTATCCCTTGGTCATTTCAACATCAAACTAGCTTATCAAGCAGCTGAGAAAAGACCTGTGGAGTATGTTTTTCCATATTTAGAGCCAGATACAGAAACGCGCCTTGCTATTGTAGCAGCTCAGTGCTCATTTATTAACAATGACCCTGTCTGGGTCAGTGTTAATCAGACAGCGTTATTGCCCAAATCAGCCTTGTGGTGCCTCCTTCATTAAGCCTGGAATAACTCCTTTGATACTTCTAAGAGTAAACTAAATTCTCTGATGCTAGGTAAAGGTTTCATGCAGGAGTGATAAGATGAAGCAAGTCTAGGAAAATAAACAAGCAAGAGAGCATATACCCAACTTTTCCCAGCAGAGCTGTTGCAGGTCACCTTCCTTGGACAACACATCTAAGGAAGCAGCCCTTGGATCCTGGGGGCTGCGAGGGAGATCAAAACCATCTGTAAGTGAAATCGGTGAAAACCAAAAGATAAAAAGGAGGCCATTTGGGCTGACTCTAAAACAAAAGAGTCAAAGCTTCCTGCTAACTAGCAAACTCATTTTTCCATCCTCTGTTAGCCAGGTAAATGCTCTCCCAAAGAAGGTCCATTGCATCACTCACACTACAGTGGGGCCTTGACTTACAAGTGTCCCGACTAATGAGTTTTTTGAGATACCAGCTGTCTCTCGGCCGATTTTTTGCATTGAGTTGACAGAGTAATTTGAGTTAACGAGCTCCTTAACGAGCTCGGTCTCGGAACGAATTAAACTCATAAGTCAAGGCCCCTCCGTATTTGAGGTATCTTTTGAAGAAGAGTGTTCTTGGAAGAGGGAGAGGGGACTAGCATGGAGTTGAGTGATGAGGGTTCCAGGCTGCTGAGCAACAGAAGCGATGTAGAAACCATAAGTGGGGGTTTCTAAAGGTGCCCCTAACCTACTGACCACCTTTTCCAGTGTCCTCCCTGCTGTTTGCATCGCTTTCATCACTATCTCAGCTAGCATGTGCAGTGCCTTGATGTGAATAAAAAAAGACTGAGCATGCCCTCCAGATAACTGCAGCCCAATTCCAGGCATTCCCCTGGAGGAAGGGAGTATGGGTGGAATGTGGGCTGTAATTGAGCACCCTCATTAGTTGGCTGGGCAACTTCTGAAGGGCACAACCTGACAAACCAGACAAACATTGATTGCAGTGGCTCTGCAATGTTTGATAAATTAGTCAATACCCTGGGCATGCAGCATATCATAACAATGGCCCACACTGAAGTTGAGAACAAATTGGAATTCTGGGTCCCTGTAATAAATTAAGCAAGAAGGGTCTATCTGACCTATGCTACATAGATTTCTTTGTTTAACATTCACATTATTGAAATGGATATGGTTTTGTGGAGATGGTCAGGACTTTCCTTTATCTTTACCAGTTTTCTGTAATATAAATAAAATTATGTCAATTTTTGAAAATTGAAGTGCATTTCTTTTAGAAGGCAAATGGCAAAGTATAACAGTGATCAGAAAACTATTATAACATGCAATTCTTTTTAAAATATATTTTATTGGTTTCAGAGAGGAAGGGAGAAGGAGAGAGAGCTAGAGAGAATCATTGATCAGCTGCCTCCTGCACACCCTTACTGGGGATCAAGCCTGAAACCCGGCATGTGCCCTGACTGGGAATCAAACTGTGACCTCCTGGTTCATAGGTCAACAATCAACCACTGAACCATGCAGGCCAGGCATAACATGCAATTTTTTATTATCTACAAGTATCATAGTATGAGGGAGGGATAGGAAGGAAGGAAGATCTAATTGGCTCCTCTGCCCTCTCCTTCCCACCTATTCTTTTGACATTTAAAAATATTGGGATTATAGCCCTAACCGATTTTGCTCAGTGGATAGAGCGTCGGCCTGTGGACTGAAGGGTCCTGGGTTCGATTCTGGTCAAGGGCATGTGCCTTGGTTGCGGGCACATCCCCAGTAGAGGGTGTGCAGGAGGCAGCTGATCGATGTTTCTCTCTCATCGATGTTTCTAACTCTCTATCCCTCTCCCTTCCTCTCTGTAAAAAATCAATAAAATATATTTTTTTAAAAATATTGGGATTATAGACAAAGCTCCAGCACATGATTCTAATCTCAAACTCTATCCCTAGCCCTCATGGATCCTCAACCTGAACTCTGTGACTCTAGCATCTGAAGCATAAGGTTGTTTTGGTTTTTTTGTTTTTGTTTTTTCAGAGAAACAGCATGTAGTATAAAAAGTAAAGAATGCAGAAATGCAGAACCAGGAAAGCAGAATGCCACATATTACCTGTTTAACTTGGCATAAGAAAATATCTTCCTCTAAGACTCAGCTTTCAGTCTGTAAAATTTGAAAAATAAAACTTTCTTTTCAATAGTGGCTAAGGACTTAAAAGAAACACTGTATATAGAAATTATTTTTGAATATATTACTTCTCTACACATGAAAGCATTTATCATTATTATCACATATCTTAATATAAAAATATCTCTATTTTTAAGAGTTCTTAACTGTGAAACAATGTGACTATTCTCTTTCTTTTAGTAAAAAATATATTTTTATTGATTTCAGAGAGGAGGGAGAGGGAGAGAAAGATAGAAACATCAATGATGAGAGAATCATTGATCAGCTGCCTCTTGCACACCCCCAACATGTGGTCTGACTAGGAATAGAACCATGACCTCCTGTTTCATAGGTCTACACTCAACACTGAACCACACCAGCCAAAAAACTATCCCTTTTCTTTAGTAAATTTACAGGGTCTTCTATCGTGCAATGATAGAATGGGTATATAAGGCACTGAGCAGAAACACAGTGCTACAAGTTTGTGTTATTACTTTTACTTCTTATGTGATTTCCTTCTTATATGATTATATTTAAAAAGTTGGCTTTACATTTTTACATAAACTTAACCTAGTTTTATAAGCTTCCTTGCACTTATTTTTTAGTGATCTCTTTTATTTTCCATGGCTATCGTTAATTCTAGCCATATCTAAATCTCCACAGGTTAAATAAAGAACATTACACTTTGTATTTTTGCTGACTTCATAGAACTATAAATGTGACCTTGTGTTCAAGCTCCTTTTAGTTCTGATTCAGTAAAAGAGCGCTGAATCACTCATTGCGTTTGCCCTGATTCTATGTTTAATATTACAATGTCTGATTACAGTTATTCATCAGGAGTAGCTAGAGACAATAATGTGATTGGCTAACTCCTTTTCTAATTTAAATCACAAATGCTGCCCTGTCCCCCACCATCCATTTTTCTCTTGACCCTGGGCAGAGTCAATTGCTATAGGATCCACATTTCTATAAGAACTTGTGCTTACTTCAAATGTAATTTCTTAACACGTAGTACAGGAACTATTTATTTACTTGATTCTTCCACTACGCTTTGACCTCCTTCAGTTTTAATCATGACTGTGTCCCACTACTTAGAATCAAGAATGCTGGCTTATAAGAACAATAGCACAACTGCTACCTTTATTCAATATCTCTCCTTATATCAGGCAAGGTTCTAATAGT
Organism: Myotis lucifugus; assembly: GCF_000147115.1. Taxonomy (NCBI): domain Eukaryota; kingdom Metazoa; phylum Chordata; class Mammalia; order Chiroptera; family Vespertilionidae; genus Myotis; species Myotis lucifugus. The sequence goes on along the minus strand of NW_005871325.1, from coordinate 748,930 downwards.
TTTTACACATATTAACTTCGTAAAACATTTCTTAAAAAAAAAAAGGTAAATCATGAATCTTTTA
>NW_005871325.1:634251-748766 GCF_000147115.1 Myotis lucifugus | reverse complement strand
ATTTCATCATCATGAAGTTATCAGACAGATGTTATAACTCATTCAAAGAAGAAGCCAAAAAAGCACTGGTGAAATAAATTTACAAATACACAGAAACTAGCTTTCTCCATGGGGAAGGAGCAAAGTCATCTGAACCTCCATCTGACAGAACATATTTGTTGTCTGTAGATAAGAATTATTTCACATGGTTGTAAAATAACTCCCACGGGATCAGAACCAGATGACTGGAAAGTGTGCTCTAGAAAATGCATCGTTTCCCACTGGAACCCCGTTTTCCCTATAACATTTCAATGCTCACAAAACAGGCAATATTTGTAAAATTTAACCAAATCACTGAATTTTCCCATTAACTCTATAGAAGTTATATTTATTTCTCCTGTTTTTAACAATCAGTCTCCATTTTCAATTCAACACTTGAACACTAAATATTTTGTATTGACCTCAGCAGACAATGAGCTTTCTACCTGTTAATCTTGAACACAGGAAATGTATAAAGTAATGGAAAATGACATGTGAGATTATGCAGAACATTCTGCATATGTCAATACAGAAAAAAGATCATCGTGGGCTGGAAATTGCTAATAATTTTTGTGCAAATTCAAATATCTTATGCCAACTGTTCACTCTTTACCACTGAATGATCTTTCTCTACCCAAACGTCATGTATCCCAAATAGTTTTTATTTGCCACATCCCTTCTCTCTTTCCTTTTGAGATAGATTTTGTTGTCTGACGGAACACCTCTTCATTTATAGCACAGATACTGCCCTTCGATTTCCCTCGTCAAAAACATTGCCTTTCTCAGTGTTTAACAAAGTGGCAATTTTCCCCAGAACACTCCTATGCACTTCCTTTATATATGCCCTTGGATGCACTAAGTCACCTGGCCATGGGTGGAAATAGAAAGGCAACAGTTAAATTTGCTCCTCAACAAGTTTTCATTGTGTTCAGCCAATCAAGGTGTCAGGAACTTGCTGACTGGAATGGGTTTGACTTCGATGCTATCAGCATGAAGAAAAGAAACAGCAAGGGAGGCAATATGAAAATCCTGTTCCCTCTGCATTCTTTAAACAAACTATTTTTAGTTTGTCAACCAAGAAAATGATGTGTTCCTTTGAAGTAATCTTATAGCCTGTTGATTCAAGATAAAGAAGTAGAAAGGGAGGCCACTTAGAGAACAGGAATCAAAGTGGGAGAAACTGTCTGAAACCATCTGCACCTTCCCCAGACATTGTTAAAACCAATTACCTCTGCTGTTAGCTCTCTTGTTATTTTGGTCCTCTGTAGGTTGAAGTGGAGAAAATGTAAAGGAAAATTGAATTAGACAACTCCCTTAAGGGTAAAAAGAGCTACATGACAAATATTCAAAGTTTCCATTAAATTTAATTATAATGACTTTTATTTTTTTAATTTATGACAATTAAACTTCTAATGGAATTGAAAATATGATGCAAATATTGCTAAGTAAGGGTTAGAAATGCTGGCACACATGATCATCAGTTTACTAATTTATCATTTGTATTTTCTTGGCTTTTTCATATTTTATAAATTTAGTACATTTTCTGCCATTTTCAAGCTTTTAATCTAAAGAAAATCGATCACTTGGAAAGATGGTTTCAAGTATAGTTTATTTTTAATGGTTCATGGTTCATTTAGGAAGATAGGCTAGAAACTTTATTGCTGTATGAATAGGAAAGCATTTGTGCCTCTTTTCTGATCAATTGTGGCAGGTTTCCCAGATGAAGTTCAATTTCAGGTGAGGGTTGAAGATATAGCTTGCCAAGATACTCATATAGCTATGTTTTCTGGATGCACAAACTAATGAAAAGATAGACACAGCCAGGTTTCATGCAGAGAAAGTGCATATTGTTCAGAAATCAGTCAAGTGCACTGTCACTGATGAACTTTCACTGCAGATATTTCTACTCATAGTTCATTTTATTGCTGGCCAACCCACAGGTGAGGGTTTTTCTTCCTTGGGCAATTTTGTCTGGTTGGTCTTTGTCTTTTAATAACAATGTATTATACAAAAATTCAAAACAGACTGTAGAATCTCAGAGGGAAGGTGGAGATGGGTGGGTGGGTGGGTGGGAAGAGATAAACTAAAGAACTTTTATGCATATATGCATAACTCATGGACACAGACAATAAAGTGTGAAGACCTATTGGGGGGGTGACGATTAATGGGGGTGAGTTAGAAGGGGTTAATGAGGGGAAAAGGGGGACTTAGGTAATACTTTCATCAATAAACATGTAACTTAAAAATAAATAAATTCAAGAACATAATGGATTCAGGCCATGCTATCAGTTTAAATACAGATTTATTAAGCTTCCCCTACTTAAATTTAATTTCCCATTAGGTATTTGCAACATCTGAATGATATAAATATAAGAAGGGTAAAAAATTATTTTCTTACTTGAATACCTCAATATATACTGTCTAACCTTTACCCTGCTGTGGTCTTTATAAAAATAAATATTTGTATTTATTTCAGAGAAGAAGGGAGAGGGAGAGAGAGACAGAAATATCAATGATGAGAGAGAATCATTGATGGACAGCTGCCTCCTACACACCCCTCAATGGGTATGGAGCCTGCAACCCTGGCATATGCCCTGACCTGGAATTGAATTGCAACCTCCCGGTTCATAGGTTGACGCTCAAAACTGATCCATGCTGGCCAGGCTGGCCTTTGTTGAAGAAGGCTGTTGCAAATATATTTTAAAATTAAATTCTTGGTAGAAAATATAAACACTAGAAGCATTCTAAATTAAATAGAAAAAGATTCTTCTTGATTTTTATACAAAAGGTAGTTGGTAGTAATCTGCTTCTAAAATATGATAGAACTTTTTGGTTTCCCAACCAAAATTCACTCTCATGAAATATGCCTTAATTGTTAAGTTCATCTGAGTCACTTTAATAAGTATACTATTGATGTCATAAAATACATTATTATGAATTAATGCTCTCTTTGCTTAATTCTTCTAATTATTAATCTTATCAGACTATTTGTTCTGCATGCTTAACTTCAGAAGGGAAATTATAGTCTCACATTTGAGAAAATATTCCTCTCATTACAAATACTCTAAGTCAATTATTAAAGTTCCCATTCTTTAATTTGTTGCAGACTATTCAAAATGTAAATGACAGTATAAACACATGATCAGAATGTTCAATTAGTTGTTTATACTTTCTTTTTTTTAAGAATGCATGAAGCAAGCTACCATTGGAGAACTTACATCTAATAGTGTATTTCCTACTGCAGAATAAATTAAATGTTTATATAGGTATATTATAAGAATGACAACTAGAGAATGTTGCCTATAGGAAATTAGAATAGGATCGAAAAAAATGGAAGTCCCAAATCACTACAGTACATCCTAGAGCAGTGATGGCACATTCCAGAGGTGACACGCGAGCTCATTTTTTTGGTTGATTTTTCTTTGTTAAATGGCATTTAAATATATAAAATAAATGTCAAAAATATAAATCTTTTTTTACTATGGTTGCAAATATCAAAAAAATGTCTATATGTGACACGGCACCAGAGTTAAGTTAGGGTTTTTCAAAATGCTGACACGCCAAGCTCAAAAGGTTCGCATCACTGTAGAGTGTAATCTGCACTTAGTTATTATGAACTTCTATTCGAATTGATTTAGTTTTGTAAAAAATAATTGAGTACAGTTTTTTTTAAAATATATTTTATTGATTTTTTACAGAGAGGAAGGGAGAGGGATAGAGAGTTAGAAACATCGATGAGAGAGAAATATCGATCAGCTGCCTCCTGCACACCCCCCACTGGGGATGTGCCCGCAACCAAGGTACATGCCCTTGACCAGAATCGAACCTGGGACCCTTCAGTTCACAGGCCGATGCTCTATCCACTGAGCCAAACCAGTTAGGGCCTGAGTACAGTTTTTTAAGGCAAATTTATGAAATTGTCTAAGTATTTTATTTTTGTGAAAATAGCTAAATGAAAAAATTACACACAAAAAAATATTTAGTATTGGTCAAATTACTAGCCAACCTGTACAGCTACTGGTATTTTTAAAAGCTGTTCAGATGTGGAATAATGATATTAACAAGATGATAAGAAGTTATTCATGCATGAAATAAAGAGAACATTTATATTTATCATTTCAAAATCAGTGATGCCCAATAATAAATACAATTTAAATGAATGAAATTGCATAGAACATCTAATTTTGAAAATATGGCATTTATTCATATTATGTGATTATAAAAGAATACAAAAATCAGCTTAATCTCATCACCCAGTGAAAACCATGGCACTCGTATATCTGTAGATGTGCACATGTGTTAGATTTATTTTAATGGAAGCATAATAATTCCTGATCTTCATGTCATTTTACCATGTATATGAAAGTATTTTATGACATTAAATGTTTTCCTTAATAATTTTCAGTCTGCATACAATTACGATGCATGAATTAATGTAGTATAAGCTATTTATTAAAATAATGTATTTAACTGAAGAAATTGTGATACACTCATCTAATGGTACCAATGCATCATTCTTGTGACACATCTATACTAGAACTGAACATTAAATCAGACAAATATGAAAATATCATAAACTTTCAGGCTATTTTAGTGCAAAATATAAAAGTTTATTTAGAAATTAATTTTCACTAAATAGTTATCCACATTTTCTCACTTTCACAATAAAATAAAGAAAATGCAAGTAGCAACTCTTCAAAATTCAAACATTTTGTTAACCCTCCAGTTTTACATTTTCCGTAAAGAATAATATAGATATTACTAAGCACTTTTGTTATGGTCCTTAATAATGTAAGGTCATATACCCAAATCATTCTGAAATGCTCATAATTAACATTATAGTTAAAATACATGGCTCACACAAACACAAACACATAAGCACTATCAACTTCGATTTCTGTCAAAAAGGCTATTGTGTTCTCTTGTCTCATATCTTTCCTCTGCCTGAAATGTCATCTTCCCCAACCCAAAATTTTACTGGTTATCTGACATCACAAATCTAGCTAGATTGAAGAGTCTTCTGTCTGCCTTCTCATTATATTACCTCTAAACTCTCTGGCATAATTATCACCCTGTCTCTTTTCTCCAACAGGCTAAGAGCTAAGACAGGGAACCTGTTGATTTTGTCTACTATATATCTATCCCCCAGGGTCTTATTTACCAGTAGTGGCAAGTGCAATTAAATATTTGTTACATATTACCGGCCAGTGTGCCCCGTGGTTGAGTGTTGACCCAGGAACCAAGAGGTCACCAGTTCAATTCCCAGTCAGGGCACATGCCCAGGTTGCTGTCTTGATCCCCAGTAGGGGGTGTAGAAACATCAATGAGAGATAGAAACATCTCTCATTGATGCTTCTATCTCTTTAACTCACTCATTTCCTCTCTCTCTAAAAATCAATAAAAACATATTAAAAATATTTGTTACATAATATGTGGTAATTAAAAATATATAGAGGGATTAACAGAAGGAAAGTTTATTTGTGATATTTTACATCTATCTTTAGAGAAAAGGGTTAAATGATTCATTTAAAATTATGGCTAACATTTTTATTTTTATTTTATTCAATAATTGGTTCAATTCCTTCTGAGGTAGCCTCTATCCCACAGATTTAGTTCAGTATCTTTTTTTTTATTTGTTCTAGTTTCTTGAAGCAAATGTGTAGTTCACTTTTTAATTCTAAAAGAAAATTAACATTCTGCATTTTCCTCTAAATGAAAATAGTGTAATTTAGTTATTATTTCTATGTTGGTGAGATCTGAATTGTTCCCAATATTAATTAGCACTGTTTGATATGTCCTTAATTCCAAGATGCACCCCCCTGGCAATAATTTAAAGTTTCTGAAATCAGTAAGATATTTAAAATCAATGTAATATGGTTAATTATTATTTTACAAAAAGCTATAGTCAGCTTAAGTTTAAGATATATTTGGAATTGATAGAATTTAAGCAGTCTGAGAATATATTATGACTTGGAAATAAAACTTACTGAGTCCGAGATTAAACCTCCTATATCCCTCTTTATTATCCTGTCCACATGGTCTGTCAAAAATTGAAATAAATTGATCAATTTCTCTTTGAATTTCTTGGGTTTTTTCCTAAACTATATTTGGCTTTATATATTTCTTTGATGTGCTATTCTATGTAAAGATCACATCTTTGGGAACTTCAATTTAATTTAAAGCTTTATTTTTTTATTTTTGGTTGTTTCCTTGCTTTGAATCTACTTTGTCTGAAATTAACATTATATTTTCTTTCAATTCAACTTCTAGAATGAAATTACATAGCTGTATAGAATGATGATGAAAAATGTATTATTTTACTGGCTCACATATATTCCATATTCTATACCAGCTTTTATTAAAATGACATGGGTTTTGTCAAAGAAAAATTGCACTGGGCAGAGTTAAATAGGCAAGAAAGATTTTATTTGAAACGATTGCAATAGGGACAGATATTGAACTGAACTTGCTGAAACAAAAGTCTGGACAGATTTAAGCCCTGTAGTGAGCTCATGTCAAGTTACTGGAGGTGGTTAAGGCGGAAGTTGATCAATATGATCAGTCTGTATGTGTTTGCTAGCTGGTCGTTTTTGAAGTTAGGTTCCTACCCTCCCACACACACTGAGAGACAGGGATGCTATCTTTTTTAATGATTACATTTCAAAGGGATAGTTCCCAGGTCCTTGAGAAAGAGATTCCTGGGTTGTAAAACTGGTAAGAGTCTAAGAGAACTACATCTCCCAAGGACAGAAAAATAATTTCCATTGCAAGTTTTCTCAAGTAAATGTTCTTTTTACAAAATGGAGGTCAGGGGCCTATAATCAGGAAGAAACGATCTAAGATCTAAAGTTTAGTCCAGCTGAAGAAAAGGCAGAGGCTGTCAGTTTTATAGCTAGTTTATTATTTCTTTTACATATTTTTAATAATTAATTTCTATTATTTTAGTAGTTAATAGACAATCAGCATTGCTAAGCATACTGTTCTCTTTGCCCACAGCCACATCTTTACTTCAGTAATTTTCTGTGAATGTTTGCATTCCTCTGTGTTTTGATGTTTATTTTGTTTGTAGATTTTTTGTCCCTGGTTTTTTTTGTTTGTTTGTTTTGTTTGTTTGTTTGTTTTGAGGAGACAAGGGAAATCCTGGACTGGAAGTTCCCTCAAAATCACTTGGAGGGCCCAGCCAGTGTTGCTCAGTGGTTGAGCATCAACCTATGAACCAGGAGGTCACAGTTCAATTCCCTGTCAGGACACATGCCTGGGTTGCCCAGGTTGCAGGCTCCCATGCCCAGTAGGGGGCATGCAGGAGGCAGCCAATCAGTGATTCTCTCTCAACATTGATGTTTCTATATCTCTCTCCCTCTCCCTTCCTCTCTGAAATCAATACAAATATATTAAGAAAATCACCTGGGCAGGCTTTCCTCAGATCCCTCATTGCTCACCTGAGAATATTAGAGTCCTTCTGGATACAAGGGGCTGTTGAGGCAAACAGGCTGAATTTCGGATCCTACAGCACTCAGGCTGGTTTGGGCTCACCACTGCATTCCTCATGAGGTGCATGGAGACCAGCTGTAAACTGAACTGGTGTTTCAGTTCACCTGGCAATGGCTGGAGGGACAGCACACAGCCTTCTCCATGTTTCAGGGAATTATTCTAGTCAAAGCTGTTAGAAGTGGCAGCGCTGGGCCACACATTTCCCAGGCAGCTACTTAGGAACACTTTGGAAGCAGGTGGTTAAAGGGATTCCACGTGGTGCCATGGCTATCATCCCACCTCACCTCCATTCTTTGTTCCTACAGAAGGGATCGTGTCAGTGGGACTTTGTCTGAATCGCATCTAAATCACATTGAGTAGTTCTGAGTCAGCCATTGTTTTCTTTCTCTGTCTAGCTCCGGTTGCATAAAAATCCCACAAAAATCTTCTAAGGTAATAGCAAAGGGTTGTCACTTATATTCTTTCCAAAGAGCTGATACAGCGATTCCAACCCTGCCAACACACACACACACACACACACACACACACACACACTTTTTTCAACCTTTAATTATTTCTCTGGGTCAAAAGTGAGATGAGCCCTAGCTGGTTTGGCTCAGGGGATAGAGCGTCAGCCTGTGGACTGAAGAGTCCCAGGTTCAATTTCGGTCAAGGGCACATGCCTGTGTTGTGGGCTTGATCCCCAGTGGGGGACGTGCAGGAGGCAGCCAATCAATGATTCTCTCTCATCATTGATGTTTCTGTCTCCCTTTCCATTCCTCTCTGAAATCAATAAAGATATATATTGTTTTAAAAAAGAAAGTGAGATGAGAGGATGTTTAGGAATCTGTGACCACATCACTATATTTTCAACAATTCTTTGTCATGTTTTTTTGGTTGTTGTTGTTTTGTTCCTCAGGATTAAACCTGGTTACAAGCCAACCTGAGAGAAGGGGAAATATTAAGGAGCTAGGAATAACATTGTGAGCCCGTAATCTAACAGCTGCCAGGGCTTGCATTTGACAAAGAGTCAATTTTTAATTTGGATCTTTTCTAATTATTGTATAAATGAGGAGCATTGACTGGCATTCTTTCTTTTGAGGATTACAGAGATGAGACAAACTTGGAGTCTTGGAACATGTAGCACAGTGTGAGCACTTAGTTGACCTAGAAAGTCTCTCCAAGGGACTGAGAAACAATTAGAAATTTAAATGCATGAAAATGGAGACATATTTTATACTATATCAAATGTTTCAATTGTACTAGTGGGGGGCAAAAGACCTATGACTTTGCTGCTGGATTTTTAATGCTTAATGTATAAAAGGAGACAGTCTTCACAAAACTTACTTTTAATCGGAGGATCTCAACATATTTTACAGGTAGTTGTTCATTTTTAGAAAAGAAGTAGAATGCCCTCTAAGTTAGGAAAACAATAGGCCTTTTTATCCCAAAACAAAAATATTAAGAAACAAATAGAAAACATTATACATCAATGGCATCCCAAATATATAGTGCTAGCTGCAGGGGGCTACGTAGATACAAGATAAAATCTCTACCCTCTGAAAACTTTGCATATAAAGTAGTCCCCTAGTGGTGCCCTGGTAACAATTATTGGAAAGTGACAAACACCACATGGTCTATGGCGATGAGATAGAACAGCAAAAAAAGATACTCTTGTTAGCAAATGGGTTACCTGAGGGAGCTGGCATTTCATGAGTTTTGAAGGACAACAATTTATGGAGTCTGAGAAAATGTAACAACCATAGTCCATTCTACATTATTATGATACTAACCTTTTAAAACATGGCACTGTTTATGGTCAGTTTTCCCTCCTAACCCTCTCTTGGAATTTTTGTTTTCTTCTTATTTGCTAAGTCCTGTCAGTTGCCTTTCAGCCTGATCACCTACACCTGGTGACTCTTCAGCTCCCACTCTGAAGTCACATTGTATATCAGAATCACCTGTAGAGCCTGTTCAAACTCAGGTTCCAGGGCCCTAAACCTTGGCCTTGTGATTCAGTAGGGCTGGGGCAGGGGACGATCATTTACATTTCTAATAAGTTATCAGGTCATGCTGATGCTTTCCACCTGGAAGACCACTTTTCTGGGTCCTGAAAAAAATATTAATTTTCTCTTGATAATATTTGATCTAGTGGAAACAGGGCTCCTCCAGTGTAAATATCATTGCTGTTCAGGTAGATGAGTACTATAAGACAAGTGATCCATGAAAACAGTGCATCACACACTTTCATATGCATATGAATGATCTGGAGGCCTTGTTAAAATGCTCACTCAGATTTGGTAAGTCTGGGGTAAGACATGAGACTTGGCATTACTAACAAGGTCTTAGGTGATGTGGACACTAGGAGAAGCAATGTGCCAACAGATACTGGGCGTAGCACCTCAACAACCATATTAGTGTTTTTCAGTTGCAAAAGAGCTCTTTTTAAGGGACATCTCATATTCTAAATTTACCTAATCAACAGTTTCAATAATATTATGACTGTCAACTATTCCAATAGAAAAGATCTTTGTATCACAGAACGCACAGAATAAGGCAAAGTGTGCCTTAGATATCTTTCAAATTAATTCCTTCATTTTATGTATCAGGACATTTTTCCTAGTCCTACATCTGATTGGAAATAAGAACAGGGTGTAATCGTTTGAGACCTCTTCCTTTGCATTTTTCAAGGTAGATTTAGTCTAAAAAGTAAAAGTTTCTTAGATCACAGTGGCAGTTTAGGAAACCAAAGTAGCAGAATGATCCTTTTCAGTCCCATGAAGATGCCAATGACCTTCGCCTGCCTCTTTTTATGGCTATGAAATGAAACACATACTTTAGAGCCCCCACTCTTCCTGAACCTGGTTGTTGATTACACGCAGGCCTCAAAGAAACAGTTATTTCTTAAGCAGTGGCACAGGGTCTTCATTTGGAATCTTTGTTCAAACCTGTTCAGAACGCTAATTCGCTAATTCGGGTGAAGTGCACATCAAAAGATGACAAATCTAACTGCCAGTTTCATGTGAATTTCCATAGAATGTGCTCCCAGCACTTTCTGTTCTCTACAATGACTGAGACAATTGATCTCTCCCAATTCTTCAGTTACCATGAACAGTTTTGCTGATTTCAGTGAAATTTCTGAAATGTCAAGAGAATTGCTTTCTTCTTGTGCTGTGAGAGGGATATTTATAGATAAATATTGCCACGTGAAACAGAGAGTTTTTGTTTTCTTATTTGTTGAGGATTTACTTTTGTCCGTAAGAGGACAAAATAGAAGAACACTGAATCTCCAAGCATAAACTTTGAGTTTTAATTCTCTCCATATGGAAGTTTAGGACAAGGATGTAGTGCATTGCTCTCAATTAGTTATAGAAATTGGAAATAATTTTTTCCTGAAAAAAATTAGGCTTGTATATCTTTAGAAAGAGTATTTAAACCTCTTTAGAGAAAACATCACTTTCTAGGTAGTTCTTTTGCATGCTATAAATTCTCAGTTGACCTAATGAAAAGCCAATATTTCCTCTAAGACAAAATCTTATTTTACTCATCTACCAATGCATCCATTTATCACAGTGTCAGGCAGACTCAGATTTGATATTAAGTGCTATACATATTTGTTGTGAAAAATGGATAGAGTAGGTTTCTATCTCCAGGATTTTTGCATGTAAAAAAGCAACTGTACTTTTCCCCTAACTGTCACAATTCCTTAGGGAATGAATCAATTTGCCCAGTTTTGAAAAGTACTTTCAGAGAAACTATTATTTTCAAATATCAGCATTTCATATTTGCAAACCAAAGCCTTTATATAAATGGACTTTGTCATTTTAGAAGCTTTATATCTCCATATAATATGCATATAAATTAAAATCTGCTTTTTCTGTATTTCTAAAGCATAAGCTTTCTGACTTAATTGATTATATATCACAAATTCCTTATGAAATTGGCTATATTGTTTTATGATATTGGTACTTGGCAAATAACATTTAAAAGACTTTAAGCTTAAAATTTCATTAAGTCTCAGGAATAGGCTTAATTAACATTTCACACATTCTTTCCGTCCCTTATGGTTTGAATGCCATTCTGACTAAAAACTGAACCCTAGATTATTTTAACATTAAGGTGCCAGAAGCAGACCTAAGTTTTGCAAAAATAGGCAAGGCAGAGAAAGGAAAGAATGGAAGTGAAAAGGTATGGAAGAATAAAAGGAAAAGATAAACAAAAGAGAACAGAAAAGAGCGGCAGGAGATAAGGAGAAAGTAAAGACATAGAAATGAAGGAAAACATTTTAAAAAAAGGATGCACCCAGTGGGGATGTAAAATGACACAAAGAATTGCCTTAGATGCCACTCTGAAATTTTCCTTTGATTCACATTTGAATGATTCACAAGAGCCAACTGTCACCTTCTTGCAAATATTATAATGTGGTTTCTTTCTGAAGGCTTCCTCCCATGGGTAAGTGTCTGTGCTTAACAGCCATTTTCAGTACATGATCTTGGTCAAGTCACTCACCTGTGTGCCTCAATTTTAACATCTTTTACATGAGAATCACATTAGCACCCAAATCATAGGACTCTTGTTGACAATGAGTTCATTCAGGTCAAGCACTTATCACTCAATAAATAAATGTTAGCAATTAGTACTGGTGATAGTTCGCCATTCTACCTCTAATTGAAGAAAACTGAACATGATGTTAAATGCCCGTATCAATTGCTACATGTGAACATAAAGTTTTGTCAGTGTCCCAGCAAGAGACATTGTGCATGCAAAAGTTTTAGTCAAATAGAGTTTAATGGGGGGGGGGTTATAACATGGAGAGGAGTTTAAGAGAGGGCCTACAAAGGACAGTAAAGAATTCAAATAGAAACAGCAAGAAGCCCAAACCCACCCACCCCCACCATCTTGGCCTGAAGGGGAAGAGGGAAGGTAGTGTTAGTAGATCCAAGTAGGACCTGTAGCTGTGAAAGAGGGCCCATGTATAGGAGCTGTTCCTACAGCACAGGCTTATTTGGCAGTAGCACTTTGACATTTAGATCAGATCGCTCTTTGTTGTTGTTGTGTGTGTAGGAGGAGATGTCCTGAGCATTGTAATATGCTTAATAGCATCCCTGGCATCAACCCCCTAAATGCCGATATTACCTCATTCTTGACAACATCTTATCTTGACAACCTCAGTCTTGACAATAGAATTGCCTCCAGATATTGTTAAATGTTCCCTGGGAGGCATAATTGCTCCAAGTTGAGAACCACTGCTGTAGAAGAAGCAGCCTCTGGAGAACTATAGCAAGGCCAGAATGGGTAGCAAGGAATAAATACTCCGACCTCCATCTCCTACCACCACTGAGTGCCTCACATTACTGAAACGAATCAAAGCCACATAGCAAGGAAGCTTGGTGAAGGACTATAGTCATAGATTGAGCCTCGTTGGACACAAGGTAGGGTATAGAAGGGTGAGAAATGGTCTTAGAGGACAAAATGAGAATAAATAATATGCAGTCCAAAGACATGCATTACGTTAGAGTTACCTGGACCCCTTTTCAGTAGTCATGACCCCACGGAGTAGCATAAAAAGACAAGGAACAAAATGGCTTGTAGCATCTTAGGAAAATATATTGATACTAGAGGCCCGGTGCACGAAATTCATGCATGGGGGATGTGTTCCTCAGCCCAGCCAGCACCCTCTCCAATCTGGGACCCCTCTATGGATATCCGACTGCCGGTGGGATCAGGTCTAAATGGGCAGTCAGACATCCCTCTCACAATCCAGGACTGCTGGCTCCCAACTACTCGCCTGCCTGCCTGCCTGATTGCCCCTAACCGCTTCTGCCTGCCAGCCTGATCACCCCCTAACCACACCCCTACCAGCTTGATCGACGCCTAACTGCTCCCCTGTCGGCCTGATTGCCCCTAACTGCCCTCCCCTGCTGGCCTGGTCACCCCTAACTGCCCTCCCATACAGACCTGGTTGCCCCCAACTACCCTCCCCTGCTGGCCTGGTTGCCCCCAACTGCCCTCCCCTGGAGGCCTGGTTGCCCCAACTGCCCTCCCCTGAAGGCCTGGGTCCCCCTCAACTGCCCTCCCCTGCAGGCCTGGTTGCCCCCAAATGTCCTCCTCTGCCAGCCTAGTCACCCCCAACTGCCCTCCCCTGCCAGTCATCTTATGTCCACATGGGGATGGCCATCTTTGACCACATGGGGGCGGCCATCTTGTGTGTTGGAGTGATGGTCAGTTTGCATATTACTCTTTTATTAGATAGGATCATAGACCCCAGCTGGATACCATGAGATCTATAAATGTTTTTATCTTGGATTCCAAATGGATATCCTATATAATAAAAGGCTAATATGCAAATCAACCAAATGGTGGAACAACTGGTCGCTATGATGTGCACTGATCACCAGGGTTCAGACGCTCAATGCAGGAGTGCCCCCTGGTGGTCAGTGTGCTCCCACAGGAGGAGCACCGCTCAGCCAGAAGCCCTGAGCCAGACTCACAACTGGTGAGTGTAGCAGTAGTGGCAGGAACCTCTCCCGCCTCCATGGCAGTGCTAAGGATGTCCGATTGCCGGCTTAGACCCACTCCCTGTGAAGAGTGGGCCCAAGCCACCAGTCAGACATCCCCCGAGGACTCCCAGACTGCGAGAGGGAGCAGGCCGGGCTGAGGGACCCCCCCACCCCCGAGTGCATGAATTTTATGCACCGGGCCTGTAGTTAAAAATAAGACACAAAAAAAGGAGAAAAAAAACCTTTCTGTATAATCCTCTCATGTATAACCACCTCCCAACTTGAGCCTTATTTAATAGTATAAAGGTTAACACTACATAATAATAGAAATATTTCATTATATAATGCAAATGTTCAAGAAAGAAGAATACAAATCATCATGCTTCTGTAAACTTCTCCCTGAACTCAGACATTTTCCAAGGAGGCAGAATTCAGCATCTTGTGACATCCAATATACTGATACTTGCAGTCTTCTCCTCAATCCAGCATCAATATATCAGATAAATACCACTGAAGTCCATATACTCTGCTATCAAATAACAGGATTTCACTCATCTCTCTCAATAAATTGTTTCTGAAGGTCTGCAGAAGAGTTAACAATTTCTCACAAAATAGTTTTATGATCATCAGCTCCAGCCACATTTCTTCCATCCTGTGATAGCATCCACCCAACTTCATGCAAAGCCTCAGAATGGTCATGATACCTGTATGAGTCAGCTCAGGCTGTCATAACAAAGTAGCACAATCTGGGTGATTTAAACAAAAATCTGGAGTCTGGGAAGTTTAAGCTCAAGGTACTGGCATGGTGCTCTTCATTCTAGGGCCTCTTCTCCTGACTTATAGGAAGTATCATCTCACTGTGTGCTCACATGACCTCTTCCTTATGCACATGTGGGCAGAGGGAGAGAGGAAGTGTCTCTTTTTATATGAAGATAGGGCTCTAACTTTATAGCCTCACTTAACCTTAGTTATTTCCTTAGAGGATCCATTTCAAAACAGAACCACAAATGGGGGTTAGGGCTTCAACATAAAAATTAGGAGGCACAAATATTGAGACCACAACTGGTGGTCTATACTGTGCTCCACCTGGAAAATCCCAATGACTAGGTAAGGGAGATAAGAGTGCTGTTTCTTCCACAGAAAAGTGGAGAATGATTTTCTTGATGAGTGTATGCCACCTTTAGTATTCAGTGTGTCTCCAAATATTTCATGGACCTTTTCATCAACTTCTGACCTCCCAAAACCATTGACAATAGGCAATGGACTGGAAGGAGATGTCATTTCATTATCTCTTTTGTTCTCCTCAGTCATCCTAGTCCCTGCTTACATAGAGTTTCCCTCTACCACTGCTCACTTTACAAAATGACTTGGCCCACCAAGGAGATAGAGGTGGGAAAGTATTGGACCAACTAGTGGCTTGCTGACCTTAGGTCAGTTGAACACAAATTTATTGTTTCACCCATTGAGTGATTATCTCTTAGTCTGAATCAGCGAGGTTTTACTAGATATTTAGCTAAAAAGATAATGGGCCCTTTCTACATTTTCAGTTAGCTAAATACAAATGACCTGCCATCCAAGAAATTTTACTTTGGGTGGCCACATGAAGCCACATAAAATTAAATCAATCTAAGTGTATTGTGGATATTATTATTATCAGATCAAATGTTATTATCAAATTGCCAGTGCTAACCTTAGTATCAGGAATCTAGCACTTCTCTCAGGGTTTCAGTTCATAATAAAGTAATAAACTTCTTTATAATAACTAATACCAATATGCTGTAAGTTTATTTATAATGTACTATTATAAAGAACAAATATTATTATTTGTAATGATAAATCAGAAAAACCACAATTCAGTTGGCTCTGTAAAATATTCATCTTTCCACTGAGCACGCTTCATAATATGCAATGAACATCAGCTTTCTTGCTAAAAAGTTATGGTTTATTTGTAGTAAGATACAATTCAGAAATGAGAACATGCAAATCAAACTGTTAAGAACAGTAAGAAATTAGGAATCTAGGCTAAATACCCTGACTAGGCTCAAGCATCCCGAGGTCAGGATCTATGAGGAACACATAAAACTAGAACATAATAATAGATTAGAAGTGACATTCTTAGCTGGTCAGAAGGAAAGGGTATTGAATCCTAATAAACAGCTGAGAAAGTTACATGCATTCATTGAAGTGATTTGGGATAAAATGTAGTTAATGATGGAATAAGAATTAAGAGGACAGGGTGGAATTTTGGGTAGAAAACATTAAACTTTGGACAGAGGAAAAATAATTTTATAGGAATGAGGGGGTATAGATAACCAGAAGAGGTTAGGTTTTGGGTGTTGGCCATAGAAAACAATGAAGTGCAGCATGGGGGAATTACCCAACTCCTTTGGAATATGTCGAACAATCCAGCTACTCGGTTTAGCTTCATTCTGAAATAAGGACCAATGGAGGCAGCCTGCAAAGTTGATACATGTTTTTCTGTGGAACTATGAGCATGTGGGCCTGGTGGCTTGTGGAGGAGCTTGGTAGTAAGAGGCAAGCAAGGAAGCCCTGTCTCTTTGGGGTGGGTGGCAGCTGGAGTTGGGGGTGGTGGATGGAGTAAGGGGGGACAGCTCACTCAAGCTGTTCTCTGTAGTCTCACACATACAGATAATTTCCTCCTATGATTTACTACCACAGATGGTGAATTTTGTCAACTTACTATTTCCAGTTGCAAAGGACATAGTCTATATGTATATGAGTACCAAGTTGCTTTAAGGAAAAAGATGAATTTAATGACCCTTCCCTAAGTTTCTCCTTGTCTTTATTGCTTACTTGCTAGTACTTCTGGATTTTAATTCTTTTCCTTTCCTTTTAAATTTATTGCTTGATGGAAATAATTGGGAGGTTTGGGTATTTTTCAACAGTGGGAGTCTTTATTAGCTTTTAAGTAGATAAAAATATCTTTTCTTCCCCATAGTGCAAAGTGAAATGGGCTGTTACTACCATCTCAGTAAATTAAATTACTTAAAAAAAATAAAAGAAATAGATTGTGAAAATGTTTAGCCAAAGGAGTTCTCCAGCTGACTGAACATTTATGGGCACTTCGCCACCAAGGCAAGGTAAATTCACCTACAAGTAGCTATTTAAAAGCATGTGTATAATGATAGTTGTTAAACTTGCCCAACTGAATTGCACCTAACTTTCAGACAATAGAGTAGAATACACATACAACCAAATTGATGATAACTAAAAGGGTGACAGAATAATAACTGACGAGAGTATGAATAGTCCAACTGTGGAAGCTCAACTTGGGGAGACAGACTAATTAGCAGCAATGAATTGAACTTAAAAGACAATTTAATGGGAGAGTAAAAAACACACATATGTGCACCACGTTTGGTGACTTCTGGTTGGGAAGTAATCGGCTTTGTTTTGAGTCCGGTATTTTCCAGAAAGGTGTGGGGAATGAGGTCAATCAAACTGTGTACTCCCTCCTATGCCCGCATCTTTAAGGAAATGGCAATCTAAATGTAATAAGAAGCAGCTTTCTCAATCTTGATTGCACATTTGAATCAGCTGGGTGCTATTTTAAAATAGGGTGGCCTTGGTGACACCCCCAAAATTCTGATGTCATTGATCTGGGATAGGGATTCCGTGTAAGTATTTATAAAATCACCTCAGATGTGTCAACGTTGCAGCTAGAGCTGGGAACTGTTTCTTTAAAGGGCAGTTTGTGTGGTTCATGAAATTCCAAATGGCAAATGAAGCACTGCATTTCTCGGCTTCCATTAAGGGTGGCATGGGTTGGTTGTTTTGTTCCTCAGCAGAAGCTGAGAAAGCAGCTGTAGCAGTGTCCTGCCCCCTCCATATCCAGGAAGCAGAGTCAGTCTCTACTGTGCATCATAACTTTGGGATGCGTCATTCATGAGAGACTAAGGCTGAGTATTTGGCCGAGAGGTGAGGGAAATGGCTATAGAGACTGAAGGTGTGGAATTTATTCTCCACAAGAGCAGTTTTGGATCAGTTGGATAGGTTGTTATTTTAAAAAAGAAAAAAAATGAGTTCTTTTTTGATATATATGACCTAGACAGCAGGCTCCAATGGCTCATAGAAAGTCATGTGCTATGCCAACAATAGCAGACATATAGAAGCGACATGTGGCACCAGGCTTTCTCTTGGTGACTTCATCAGCATCTATACCTGAGATCAGAAATCAGCTGTAAACATCTTACTCCCTCTTTGTTTCTTTCCTTGTCATTTTTTATACACCTCCAGTATTACCTTGTACCATAAATGATATCACCTTGGAAAATATGATCACATTTGTCTTCCATATTAGGATATGGGTTCTTTAAGGTTATGGACATCTTTAGTCATTCTAATATCTTTAGCTCTCAGAGTAATGCCAGGCATGCAAATATTTGTAGATAGAAAATGTTTGTGTGCCGTCCTACTTCCCCTTGTTTAAATTCAAAGCTGAGAACAGATGGGAGGTGGTAGAAAAAGAAAGGAAAAGAGAGGGGCTTATAGTTTTTAAGTCAAAATTCTTCTAAATAAAGCCCAATTCTCTAACAAATGTCTCTCATAAATTCATACATTCTTTTAGCACACATTTTTTTAAAATAGGTTAACCAGATAGAAAGAACCCAGTCAGAAATACTCTCTGACAGCACGGAGCTTACCTTGGGGGAAAGCAGACAGTAAAAGAGCAGAGAGATACATAATCACCATATATTTAACATTTTGATAAATGCTATAAAGGAAATAAACAGGGAATGGCTGACATATGTGAGACCCCTTTAGAAACATGACATTTATGCCATGACTTAAAAGATCACCATAATCCCACCGTAAATAGTTGGGAAAAGGATATCCCAGTCAAAGGGAATTCTTCAGATACATAGGCTCAAACATGGGAAGAGGTTTGGTGAGATTGAAAAATAGAAAAAAAAGCTTTCTAACATATCCACAAAACAAAGCCTCCTTATCATTAGATGACCCTTGAACCTATCCTCTTTTAGAAAATCACCAAAGTTCTCTTGAGCTTTGTGTTACACGCCATCATACACCCAGGGGCAGGTTCAATGGCTTGAGTGTCGCTTAAGATCTTCACTAAAAGGTCATTGGGCATCTATTATGGTGACTTCAGAACTCCCACCTGGAGGTTCAAGTCTGACTTCTAAGGACCAAGGTCCTGTGAGTGCAACTGTTTGTCTGCGATCCACTGAGAGCTTTATTGTGCAGTTGGAAGACCAGGATCTTCACAAGAAAACATGCAATGCAAACTGGCTGCGAGCCCTTTTCTCCCTCTGCTTTGCTGACTTCGATCATGTAGTCTCAAATATCAGGTTTGTCTCATTCTATTCATTCTAAAGAAGTTCTTTGAGTAAAGAACCTTTTTTTAAATATGCTCAGCACCTACCATAATGCCTAGCTCACAGAGAGTTAGCCCCAAGCTAAAGTTTTTATATGTTTTGCTATGGTTCAAAAAATAATCAAAGAATATAAATATTTTGTGACATGACACTGAAAATTATACAAAACTCAAGTTTCAGTGTTTACACATATTTTTATTGAAACAGAGGCTCACTCCCTTCATTGATATTTTGCCTAAGCCTACTTTCACACTGTAATGGCAGCCTGGCTTTCAGGAGTTGCCAGAGACTCTGATTTGCAAGCCTAAAATGCAGGGGTGGGCAAAAGTAGGTCTACAGCTGTTTACACTTCACTAATATGCTAAGTATCTGACTGTCTGACCGGTTGCTATAATGCACACTGATCACCACCAGGGTCAGTGCAGGAGCTGCCATGACATGCACTGTCCATTTACAGAGGAACAGCACCAAGGATCTGGCACCCACAAAGCAACACTTGGCTTCCCCCAACTGGGACACAGGCCTTGCCACCACCCCAGAGCGACAGCCCACCAAATTATAGCCGACGCTGAGACCCCATGGTGCAAAATGCGGCCTACAGCCCAGCCCAGCCCGGAAATGGTGGCTGTGGGAACTGGGTAATGATGTCACATAGCAACGCCCGGCTTCATCTCCCTAGCAACTACCCTCCTTGCAGTTTCTTCAGCCCAGGAACACGACTTGCTTTACAGCCAGGTGGAAACATTTCACACTTTAACCAAATGTCTGTGAAGTATTTTCCTGTGCCTCATCTCATTTGATCCTCACAGAAGTCCTTGAGTAGGTAGATAGGAGACTTGGTGGAATCCTATTTTCTGTTCATTAGCCAGAAAATGGAGATTTAGAAAACTTAGAAAGTTGACCTGACTGAAAAGAAGTAAGAAATGGTGGACCTTGAAAAAGACTTCAGGTTTTCTCACTGCGCAGAATATAGTTAAAAACTGCTGCAGTTATATATTTTACCTTTTGTTCTCCCTGCATGATCTATAATAATAATCTGCTTGGTGTTGATATTTACTGCTGTGTTGCTGACAATTACCTGAAAGAGAAGTTGGGGTGCTTCACTAGGCTGGAAAAAGTTTAGCTAAATTGGAAAGCAGGTCTAATTAAGCAAGTTTATTCTATATCTATAAAAGGCTAAGTTGACTCGTGCATGCACGATACAGATAAAGCTCTCACTAGCACCAATTACACGTGTGTGTTTTGATCTGTAATTGTCAATTGTGAATTTGGTTGACACTTCTATTACAGAGAAAGGGCGAATAGCAATATTAAAATATTTCTTCTAATTAATTTCCTTTCAATGTGCACAAATTTGTGCACCGGGCCACTAGTAATACTATAATTACTACATAATCCTATATAATAAAAGCCCAGTGACTGCATGGTGGAAAAACCAGAATGCCAGGTCGACCAGTTGCTATGATGCACACTGACCACCAGGGGGCAGGCACTCAAGCAGGAGCTACCCCCTGGTAGTCAGTGCGCTCCACAGTGAGAGTGCCAGTTGGCTGACTGGGATGAGTGGCTGCTCCTGCTGTGAACCCTGGGCCAACAGGCAGGGACCCGGGCTGTGATCTTCGCCACCTCGCCCCAGGCTCCTCCTCCTCGCTCCCTGCTGCCTCCCCTGGATGCCCATAGGCCATATAGCAGTGCCGCCGGGCTCACAGAGCTGACCCTGGAGGCTGGGAGGCAGGTTTGTGGCCTCTGTGGGACTGAGGCCTACTCTGCCACCTCTCAGTCTATTATCCCTGGGCCCAGCCCCAACCTGGTCCCCTGGAGAGGCAAGTGCTCTGGCTCCACGAAAGATGCCAGACCAGGGAGCAGCCGTTCAGAGGGCAGGTCCACAGCACTCAGCTGACCAGGATGAGCCGCACTCCCAGAGCACACTGATCCTCGGAGGCCACTCCCGCCACCAGTGCACAAATCCCATGCACCAGGCCTCTAGTAAAATATAAGAAAAAACTATTTCATGTACTCACAACTGTAAACCTGCTTTTGCCACTACTGTATTTACTACTGGCCCTTCATGGAAAAGTTTGTCAACCTTTGTGACAAATATTTTCCATACGAATGAACGAATACATTAATAATTGAACTATCATGGCCAATTCACTTTTATATAATTACTTCTTAATGGTACACGCTTCGTGGCAATAACCTAGATCATAGCACATTTTATTAAAAATATGAGACTAGTATTATTTATGCACCATTCTGCCATGCTGTTCTAAAACATATTCAATCAAAATAAAAACTTTAATTGCATTTTCTAAATGGGCTTCACCTATTTTAGTAATTAAATATACATTGCCAAGCTTCTTTTCATTAGGATCAGCCAATACCCTAAAAAGTTCTGTTTAAGCTCTATTAAAACCAGCTTACATATCTCTTCTATTGAGTATGTGTATGTCCTTCTGTGTTTGTCATTTGGTTCTAAACGTTTACCCCAGGTATATAATTCTGCTATTTAAAAAAATACAGAAATGCAGGAAACTCAATCACCTTCCTACTATATAAACTTCATTTCATTTACACATTTACCATTTTCCTTTTTTTTTTTTTTTTTACTGACTACCACTGCACTAGTGAACTGGATGTTTTGGGAGGATTACAAAATAGCGTATATCTTCAAAATGTGATCAGTCACATTTGGATTATACAAGAAGCATGTTCTTCCATAAAACAAGTTATAAACACGATTAAATATTCAACACAAAAGTATACAGAATGCTACATGAACTCATATGGAAATAGAAATAAGCGACTCTGATCATTGTGGAGAAAAATTGAATTTGGAAGCAAAACGGCTCTACCTTTAATTCCTATTGCCTGTACCTTCTCAGTAGCAGCATTTCTGTAGCTTTTTATTTATTTCCTTTTCCAAATTTCTGAGAAGGGTTGACAAAATAAATTGGACATTGAGTCTATTTGATATGCTGATAAGTTTTGGTTTTGTTTGTCTCTTTCTTTTGTATGGTTTTATTTTTAATTTTCCAGGAGAAGATGTGGACTCAAGTAATGATCATTGTCTTCTTTTACCAGGAAAGACTTGTCTTCTTCACATCATTATGTCACTGAAACTTCTATGGGTTTTGTTTTTAGAAAGGAAAGATATGGGTTTTGAAATTTCAGTGTCTCTATTTTTTATTTAAGTATTTTGGAAGCAAATTTATGTAGAATTCACTTAAATAGGATGTTTGCTTGCAATGCACTATTGGGGAGACCTTACTCTTCAAATTCAAGGGCCAGAGCTACAGAAGGAAAGCTTTTTACAAGTTAATACTAGCTAATTAATCCAGCTCATTAGCCTAAAATCTCACTGAATGCTGAGAGTGCTGCCAATGTAATAAGCTTCCCGACTAATGCAGTCAAAGCTAACTTCAAAGAACGGCTAGTACCTCATTCATTAACTTAATCAACTCTCTAGACACTTCATAGGCAAGGCATCTTGGTAGGAGAGCAATAAAGATGTAAGTGGATGTTGTGTTCTGTTATCCCACAACTGACTTGAACCTTAAAATCTGGACAACCATGAGTGCACAAATAGTACACATTGCCACCTTTAAATAAGAACAGAACAAGGAAAATAAATGCTACTGTGCAGCTGTTGTCAGAACTTACAATGATTTGGATGGCCTCGTCAATAAAAAGACAGCATCCAGTGTATTGAGCATTATGTATTTCACATGCTCATAAACAAAATGGGAGTGAGACAATTACCAGTTTGTACCACTGTCTTCTTGTTTTCCTTTAAAGATTTTAGAAAACAAAAGTCAATACATTTCATGAGTGTATTTAACAAATATTGATAGATTATTTTATATTTCTCACATTTATTACTTATTTAGTCTTTGAAACAAAGTGGGGGAAAGATTGTTCTGATTCTTTTTTCAACAAATATATGAATATCTGTTTTGTACCCAAACAATGTCCAGATAATGATCCTTAAGAATGCATTTTAATCCCTGGCCAGTGTGACTCAATGGTTAGACATTGGCCTGTGCACCAAAGTGTCTCTCTTGGTCAAGGGCGGTACATGGGTTGCAAGTTCATGGCCGCCCCTTTGGGGCACATTGATTTTTAGAGAGAGGGAGAGGGAGAGGGGAAGAGAGACTCGTGGCCAGGGAATTATTCAAAACCCTGTCCTTTTCTTTATTCCTTACCAGTTCTGGATACTCAAAGCTGGTGAGTGCTTCAAAGTTCTGCAAAGGACATTTTCCCCAGCCCCGAATCAGCTTTTCCTCCAGTTATATTGAACGATAAGCTAGTAAATTCCTCTTTTATTTATTTCATTTTATTTTTTTTAATGATCACATTTATTGTCACTCTTCAAAAACTATTTTATTACATAAATAATTCATTAATATATTTCAGCAAAGAAAAGATTCAAGCAATATAGAAGTATAGAGAGTAAAAGGGGTGTCCATTTTTGCACCTCTCCACTCCCATTTTCTCCCCTAACATAACCAAGTTGGTGTATGCTTCTGGCCACTTTCCTGTATATTGAGGTGAATAACAAATTTTTCCTAAACATTTTTCTGCTTGTTGCTTTTTCACTTAACATCGTTTAGGTCCTTCCATGTTAGTATATATCAGTGATTCCCAAAGTGGGCGCTACCGCCCCCTGCTGGGCGCTGCAGCGATCCAGGGAGGCGGTGATGGCCACAGGTGCATTTGTTTTAACATTTTTGTATTACCTTTCTATTCTGAGTTCAATAAATAGTTTCATAATTTCAAACTTCAATGTTTCTAATTTACACCTTTCTTTACTATATTTTACGAAAAAGGTAGAAACATTAATACATATATCTTTATGTTTAATTGCTATTAAAATAAAAAAAAATTAATTTCCAGGGGGCGCTGAGTAATATTTTTTCTGGAAAGGGGGCGGTAGGCCAAATACGTTTGGGAACCACTGGTATATATCATTGTCTTTACTGACTGCATTCTTGTGATTTGACATAGAAATTTATAATTGTATTGTCATGGCTCAAAAGAACTTTGAAAAAGAAGTGTGTGATTTGCCTAGTTTTCTAGTAAATCTTTGAAAAATTAATGGCAGTTTGCAGAGCCATGCTTAAATTGCTAGTTGCTGAAAAAAAATGCTCCACAAAATGAACCATAGGCCTCTTTTTAAAAAATATTTTAAAATATATTTTATTGATTTTTTTACAGAGAGGAAGGGAGAGGAATAGAGAGTTAGAAACATCCATGAGAGAGAAACATCTATCAGCTACCTCCTGCACACCCTCTACTGGGGATGTGCCTGCAACCAAGGTACATGCCCTTGACCGGAATCGAACCTGGGACCCTTCAGTCCGCAGGCCAGCGCTCTATCCACTGAGCCAAACCGGTTAGGGCCATAGGGCTCTTTTAACTCATTCGTTTATCTAATGTATGTTTTAGGAATTTTGAAGAGTTTTCTAATTTAGTGATGGAAAAAACAACAAACAATAAAACAATCATCTTTACTAAAAAAAAAGAAAAACAACTTTGTTCATTTGAATGGTAAATTGGAAAGGTAGTAATCAGGGCTCCAATTTTCATCTTGATACAGAAAACAGTTGTTAACTTTTGGGTTCAAGGTATTTCTCAAAATTGTGTTTTAAAATTAGCTTTAAAACAAGTACTTTCTAAAATAGCGTCATGTGATGTTGAAAGTTTTACTTTTTAACTCACAGAAATGAATGCTTAGATAATTGGTGTTTTCTAATTAAGAAGCAAGCCTGCATTGAACAAAAAAAAAATGAAATAGGCTGTTTTATTGCAGAATGGGATTAAATAATATGATTTGACACATTGACTTAGATTTATTAATTATCTTGTGTCTCTTTATATTATAAATGGCTTCAGATATTCAAAACTTAGAAAGGCAAAATTTATGAAAAGGCAATTGTTATTTTAATCATCTCAGTTGAGGAGTGAGGGATGAAATCAGATTTATAGGAACTGTGAATTTCACAGCTCCGTCCAATGTTTGATATGCTTTTTTGAAATGAGATGAAAGAGCTGTGATTCTGCTTATTCAGAGCCAGCTGCATGGGTGTTTTGCTCCTGGACTCTTGTGCCTGTAATGAGCTTCTGTGAGCCCTAGCGGGTGCTAGGTTCTCTACCTCAGTGACTCCACAAGGTTTTACACCCAAGAAGAAATAGACTCTACTTCTTGATAAGAAGAGCTAGAAAGAATTGTGGTCATTTGTGCACAATTCTGGGGTGGAATATATAGTACTTTGGAGCTGTCACAGTCGTGTGTCAAATTAGATAGAGGAAGCTGTTTGGCAATCAGTATATGAAGAGGACCCTGGTGACATTTATGTTCCTGGTTTCAGTTGTTTTTGAGACCTGTGAAACCTCCAGTATAGCTATTAAATTCTTTTTTGTGTCTATGAGTCCATTAAGTTTCCCTGTTATCCAATTAACATAAGTGATGTGAAGTTCTGTAAAATTTAATCAAGGCTCCTGAAAAAAAAAAACTTTATTCAAACTTGTTTACATTTTCTTATTTCCTGGCCTTTCTTGTCACCTGTTAATAAAGTGAGTAGAATAAAGGCTGTTATATATTCATTTAGCTATTGCCCTTCATTTTTTAATTAATTTTATTTCCAATAAACCAAGTGTCCATCTTAATTAAGCAATTCAACTCTATTGAATTTGTCATCTGTATTTATAGGATGGTATTTTTTAAATGGTCTGAGTAGTCAGACACTACCCTTTAATTCTAAAAATTAGAGACCAAATGTCATTTAGGAAATTGAAAATCAACTTTTTATGACTTCAATTGAAAGAACTTATATTGAAATGTGAACAATGTTCATGAAAAGTTAATAAATAAGACTAATGATAGTGCATGGTAATTTTAGAATGATTAGGCTATTAAACTACTTATAACTAATGCTAATATCTTTGAGAAAAGAGTATAACAATATTGGAATTTCATGCTCATAAAAAAAAGCCCTGAACTTCAAAAGCTTTTCATGATCATATATATCAAGAGCCCATTTCACAATGTTCTCACATTTATATATAGACACATTTCTCATTTTAAATATAATTATTATGGATGTGAAATTATGGGATCTGAATCAATTTGCAGACTTCTCAGCTCCACATGTTTCTCTCTAATTTTGCCCTTCCTCCCAAGATTTAAAAATTCTCTCTACCTCTGACTTCCTTCTTTTACTCACTAATGCTATGAGCCACTATAATTGAAAGGAGTGTGTCCTTTTATACTCCCTCCAACATGTTGGAAGCAAAACATTCTAGGCAAAAGGTATATGGTGTTTTTAGGAAATCAGAACATGTACTAAGGATTCTAAGCTTCTGAGTGCACTAAGTGGTACTGAAGCCTTGGTTAATGAACCCCTCTGTGACCCTTCACACCCCTGCATCTCTCTGAAGAGAAACTAGAAGACAAAAGACCAGCACGTGTTCAGGAAAGATACTGTCACTATTGAGTAAACTAGAGTGAGAATATGCCTTTCTTTCTTGATAATCAGGGAATACTTTCAGAGTTATCCAAAGTTTATAGAGGTGAATAAAGTGTCATTATTATCCTCATTTTTAGAGGATTTACAGGAAACTCAGGAGAATTAAAGTGACTTTAATTAGGGATAATAATGGTTCCTCCCCTTTGTAACCGACCTCACATTTAGTTATAAAACATGGCTCTACAGAAATTTACATGCCACTGATACCATAGTAAATAGCTCATTATTAATAATAGAAAGGGAAGGCCAGACATTATAGGCATTTCTTTTGGGAAGCTTCACCAGGAAGCTGCAATTTTGCAGTCCCCAGTGAATCACCAGCTCATTTCCGACAAAACACAGGAGGAAGGAGTACAACAAATGGGAGACAGAGGCCTGCACAGTGACGTTGGGGTGACTAGGTGCCTGTCAGTCACACCTGGAACAGATATCTTTGGCCAGAATGGGTGTGGCCACTGCCAGCCCCTGAAAATGTGGTGATACATAATCTCCTAAACAAAGGGGTTTGCTTTCTTGTTGCTCTTAGCTCTCTCTTGTGGCTCTTAGCTCATGGGGGCTCTCTTGTTCCCTGCATTCACCAGTGTTTCCTCCATAGCCATGGCCCTATGGACCCTATAAGCAATGGCCTGATAGACTGCAGCAGAGAACACAAGCTAAACCAGCCTGATGCTGGATTGCACTCTTCTAACATAGAATGGAAACTCTTTTTTTAAAAAATATATATTTTTATTGATTTCAGAGAGGAAGGAAGAGGGAGAGAGAGATAGAAACAACCATGATGAGAGAGAATCATGGATCGGCTGCCTCCTGCAAGTCCCCCACTGGGGATCCAGCCCACAAGCCGGGCATATGCCCTTGACCGGAATCGAACCTGGGACCTTTCAGTTCGCAGGCCAACGCTCTATCCACTGAGCCAAATCGGCTAGGGCTGAATGGAAACTCTGGACACCAGCTCTGATTTTAGCCTGTTAGGCAACATGGGACTTATTCTTTGGTGGGACAAGGGGCAATGGGACCTTGGGAGCTCAGGGAATAAAGCTTTCTATAATATTTCATCCTCCTATGCAAGTTTCAGAAAATTATTTTTCTTGGAGGATCACAAGAATTCTACTCCCATGAGCAACAGGTGGGGATGAGGACCTCTCTCCACTGGCAACATCTTTATAGAAAGTTCAATTCAATTTGAGTTCAAATGTTCCTATGAATTTTAGGATAGTGTAATATATTCCCCTAGTAACTAGGGCCTAGTTAGATCCTTCATTCTACATACCACACCCATTATCTGTAAATAAAGAGTAGCTTCCAATGCAATCAATGAGCAGTCAAGCACGCAAATGAGGCCATCTTTAAGTAGTGTTTTGCTCTGCTACAGAATGAAGTCTATCGAAGAGCTGATGGAACACAGGGACCATTTGGAAAAACTTAAGAGCACATTTACAAAAATACTAAATGCACATTAAGGAGAACTTAAGGATAAGTTTGTTTTGACTGCTGGAAGGGAAACCATGATACACATGGGGACTCAGGTGGTTAATGGACTGCACATTATTACTATACAGTACAGACCTCAGTCTCTTAGATCCTCAGAAACCACAATGTCAGTTGATCGCATAGTGCCCTACAGAATACATTTTAAGAGCAAATAATCGAACATCTCAGATATGCTTTCAGAGCTTGCCAACTCACTTGGCTTTCGAATTCTGGCTCTTGGACTATTGTGCAAGAAACTTTACAATCTTTTTTGCCCTGCTAGAGGTTCTAAGCCCATCTCGAATACAATAGAGAAAATGGCAGTAAATTGAAGTAAAAAATAAACTGTAATCGCAAAACAAATTTCCCGAGTTCAGAGATGATGCAATATATAAACTTAAAGCTCTGCAGTTAAAGCCGACTGCTTGACATCTGAATCAATTTAATTTGAAGACAAATACCATGGTGCCTAAGATATGAAATTGTTCATTTCCATTATATTTCAACTTGAAGGACATTATTTTGCATTGAAAATGCAGTCATGTTAACAAATGAGCTACTGGTTTTCATTTGTATGTTAACCTGATTATGCAAAGTATATATATCTCTATATCTCTATATCTCTATATCTCTATAGAGATATAGAGATATAGAGATATCTATATCTATAGAGATATAGAGATATAGAGATATATAGAATTATATAGATATATATACTAACAATCACTATTTTGTTTAATGTTCATTAATATTTGAATCAGCAGTTGATGACTTAAAACAGCATGAAAGAGAACAAAATACAAGCCTGTGTCATCTTCTTATCTTTCCAAAGCATTTTTACCATCCATCTTCTCTTTCTCACATCCAGGTCCCACACCATGTGAAGCCCTTGCCGTATTACAGCTACGACCAGCCGGTGATCGGGTACTGCCAGGCTCACCAGCCGCTCCACGTCAACAAGGGCTATGAAGCCGTGTCCCTGGAACAGGACGAAACCCCCGGCCTGGAGCTCGGGCGTGACCACAGCTTCATCGCCACCATCGCCAGGTCAGCAGCACCAACCATTTACCTTGAGAGATTAACAAACTAATGCAACAGCAACTCCTCACTGGGGGACTCCAAGAGCGGGGAGGGAGGGTCTTCGTCTTAAAGAAGAATGGATGTCCAACATTGCGCAATCAAGAGGCTCATGTTCCTGGGAAAACATTTATGACCGATTGAAAAGGAAAAACAAAACTGCTGACAGAGAGCAGATGCGCCTGCAACATAACCAGGAGAACCACAGACCTTTCTTTGCTTTAAAACATACCACAAACCAACAAACGCGTTCCTGGATGTAAATAGTAAGAGTGTTGAGTTCTTATAAAAATAGATTTCATCCTAGCTAAAATAGGTTTGTTTGTATATTTGCTTTTTCTACTCTGCATGGTTCCTGGCCTGGAGGACCACAGGGCGGGGAGAACCTGGGGAGGGTGGGAAGTTGGGGAAACAATACCAGTTTTCCTTGTTAGGTATGTGTAACTCTTGGACTTTTTGTTTTGATTGCTTTGTTTCATTTTTTTCCTTTAAAAATGATGTTTGTTCTTGTCTGGTTTGTTTGATTTTTATTGTTCACCTAGTCAAGTGATTCTGTTTCCAGTTCTGAACATGGGCATCAAGCTTGTGTTGTACCAAAAGAGAATTTGCTTTACCACAGACCACAGATTAACAAAGTTGACCACCACATCTGACAGAACTACTGCAATGAAGATCCAATAGAAGGTGTGTGAATGACGCTTCCTGACACTCGGTGTACACAGTGTGAAGAGCTTTGCTTTTTTCCTGTTGGCCGCCCTCACTGTGCGCTTTCACTGTGTGAGAAGTCTGAAGGAGGGACCCCTGAAGACCTCCAAGAGAAATTACCAGCAGAAACATCCTCATGTGGACCAGGGGGTCTATGAACTACAATGGTCATGTGGTCAATGAATGAAACTGCCAAGCCAACAAATCTCTAAATATGAGAAACCGTGTAACATTGATTTTTTTAAATTATCAATTAATTTTTGTGTAGTTTTATCAATAAAAGAAAAAAATGTCGGAAAAATAAATATATTGTTCTGTGGTTGGTACGCCACAGCCCATCTAAGGTTGAATGTTTTATCTCTATAATGTGAAACCCTTCTAGCCTGGATTAGGGCAATTCAATAAGAATGCATTGGTGTCTGTCAAGTGTCTTCTGTGTGTTCCACCATCAGGTAGAGAGACTCTATATCAGCGGTTCTCAACCTGTGGGTTGCGACCCCTTTGGCGGTCGAACGACCCTTTCACAGGGGTTGCCTAAGACCATCCTGCATATCAGATATTTACATTACAATTCATAACAGTAGCAACATTACCGTTATGAAGTAGCAATGAAAATAATTTTATGGTTGAGTTACACATGAGGAACTGTATTTAAAAGGCCAGAAGGTTGAGAACCACTGCTCTATATAGTATAGACAATAAGTATGAGGTGTGGCTTATGCCCTAACTTGTTTCACAATTATTTCTTTTTCAGATTTATGATGTGATGCAAAATTATATAACAAATATGAGGTGACAGTAAGTATTCATGGAAGGGTTAGAGGTTGTATGATATTCTAGGAAAGAAAGAAGTGTGTGGAAATCGGTTACTATCTGAGAGAAACATAGAAATCACTCATTTTTTAACCAGAGAGATAACTATACACACACTAGTTGAACCATTTTTACTTGACTTCCTTAGGGCTGTGATGCCAGCTTTCAGTAATTCTCTGATTCACTATGGACTTATCTTAATCTAGGCACATTTGTGTTCTTCTATTTTTAAAACAAAATGAAATTACAAGCTTATGCCATTCTTTGTTATGTCAGGTTTTGCATTCTGAAAGGTGTTAACATGGAGTAGTTTGAGTGGGTTATCTGAAGAGCTAAGTTGATACCTGCCCTCCATTTAATTCCAAATTCTGCTAAAATAATAATGAAAGAGCCTTGTGAATACTTTTGCATCAAAGTAAACTGTCATAGAGTACTAAGCATGTTTATTTTTTCAAAG
The DNA here is from genome assembly GCF_000147115.1 of Myotis lucifugus. Classification (NCBI taxonomy): domain Eukaryota; kingdom Metazoa; phylum Chordata; class Mammalia; order Chiroptera; family Vespertilionidae; genus Myotis; species Myotis lucifugus. The sequence goes on along the minus strand of NW_005871325.1, from coordinate 717,370 downwards.
TCTTTCTGTTTTACTACTATTTTATATTATACTTGAATGTAAACTCTATCTCAATTGATAAAATATTATTCCGTATTAAAGAAAATTCTATCAAAGGAAGTTTTTTTCACATTGGAACACAGGGACTATTGCTGTCAAACTCTGGTAACTTTCCTACTAATATTTACAATTAGGATTTCATTATATCTGGGTATGTGTCCTAACCATTTAAGTAGAATTAATTAATTATGAATTTATATGTTAAAATTATTTTTAGCATTATGATTTTTCTTTTAAAATTATTTGATAGCATTGAGGCAGGACATTTTTTAGTGTTTGCCCAAAGGACAAGGACCCCCTTCCATCTCCTTCATCTTTCCAGCATCACCCATAACACCCCACTCCTGCCATAGTCAATGTACTAGAAGGCATACCTGAAAATGTTTGATTAAAGTTGCCTTAAGTCAACTATTTATTCTGTTTGTTATAAGCAAAAGAGTCCAAAATAGATAACACCCTTCATATTATTTAAAACTCCATACTTGGCCAAGAGTTGCCTCAAGTCTAACATGAAATGGTGAACTACTGCAAAACAGGTGGCATTATGAAAGTGCTTTGCCCTATGCAAATGAAAACTTTCAAAATAACTTTTTAAAATATATCATTTACATATGCCAGAGCAAGTTTGCACTGAGTTTTGGAAATCTATTGATGATTAAACAACAACCAGAATAGACAAATAAAACCCCCAAAACAATTTTGCTTGAGGAAGCTTGGAAAAGCCCTTAGTGGGAAAATTCATGCTTGATATTGTGTGAAATGTTATGCTTCATTTCAAGACTATCCTAATTAGTCATTTTAAACTATATTTTTTATTGAAACTCTGAAAGCTGTGCACATTTGGGAGTATCATGGAGTATTTATAGAGCAAAGACATTAAAACTATGCCTGCTAGGAATTGTGAATGTGAAACATACAGATTGGAACAGTCAATTATTCAAACATTCTGATTAATTTATTTCATAAGTATCCTTAGTAATGCTGAGTTTGCTTTTACTTACTGTATCATGCAATAAGGAAATATCTAAAATCAGAAGCTTGATTAATATATGTATAAATATAACTGTGGTTTAAATGTTTATGCTATCATAGCTCTATTTATAATATTTCATGTATGACCTTCTAAGACTAAGGATATAAAAAGACTCATCAATTGCAGAATGCCAAAAACCCAAGTACTTTTAAAAATCAAAAGTAGACGATGTTACAATATTTTAAATAATTTCACTCACAATAAAGCCGTGTGAGGGGAAGGAGGGCTCTAGGAGGAGGCCCTGGCATCTATTATTGGCCTTCATGCCACACTTACATCAGTAACTTGAGTGCAGATAAGGCAGATGTACATAACAAAGTGATTCATGTCATGAGAAATGGAAGAAAATGTAACATTCCAATCTGGAAACCTTTCTATTTTATGAGCAAATCCATAAGTGCGAATTGAATTTGGGAATTTGGGTTGTCAGCTTATTATTAATAATATAGCAAGATGACCAAAGAAAAAATCATAGAAATGTCCAAAATAAGGAATGTTATTATTTGAATCTAGCTTTACTGGTCAAACCGCACCTGGACTTCAGTATCAGTGTCATACCTCCAAGGGGAGATCTATAAGAATAGTAACCAGAATATTGGAAATTACTCAATCCGTAGCATACATTCCTGCTTCACAGATCCATGATTGTCACACAGTGTTGGTAATTGTTGTTGTTTTTAATTTATCAATTACAGTTTGCATTCAACATTATTTTGTGTTAGTTTTACGTGTACAGCATAATAGTTAGACAATCATCTACTTTACAAAGTGTTCCCCTCAATATTCCAGGTACCCACCTGGTGCTGTGTGTACCTATTATAATATTGTTGACTATATTCCTTGTGCTGTACTTTATATCTCCATGACCATTTGGTAACTTCCAATTAATGCTTCTAATCCCTTCACCTTTTTGATAATGGATTATTTAATTGAGGAATGCAAAGCTCTTGGGGCAGTGGCCTGTCTACATCCTTGTCAAGCTCCTCATTTCTGTGGACTTTCTAATTTCTAAAGCCTCATGGCCTCCCATGAGGGCATACTTATCGTACTCCATGTTATATAGCCTTTAATGGGCTTTCATTCAGAAAATATAACCAGTCCAAGTTCAGAAACTCGGGTTATCTGAGCTTTAATTTCTCTCACCCCACATGCATGCCTGTAGTGACAGGGCGCAGCATTGTTCCTGTAATAAAATTCGGTAACTGCCTCCCGTTTTGTTCCCTGGAGAGCTGAGCTCCTCCTGCCTTGATTCATCTCTAGGATCCTGGTTCTTCCAAGGCTGACCACCATCTTTCTCTTGCCCCTATTACCAGGCACCTGATTTCTGCCCATAAATCCCAGTCATGGGTTACCAAACCTGCTCTGCTTAGGTCTAAATAATACTCTGCTCCTCAAACATCCAGTCTGCCCTGCTAGGCCAGCCCTGATTCCACTTGTAGTAACTTTCTGGCAGGTGCTCTGTTCTCTTGATAGTTTGCTCTGCTGCCTAGCACTTGACTTCCCGTCCTCTGTTGCTGAGCTTGCACTATTCTAGGAGTACAATCCAGCTTCCAAAAGGCCCGTTCTGCACATTTGAAAACTGAGTTTCCATAATGGAAGATCAGTGATTTTGTGTTTAGACCAGGGGTGGGCAAACTTTTTTACTCGAGGGCCACAATGGGTTCTTAAACTGGACCGGAGGGCCAGAACAAAAGCATGGATGGAGTGTTTGTGTGAACTAATATAAATTCAAAGTAAACATCATTACATAAAAGGGTACAGTCTTTTTTTTTTTAGTTTTATTCATTTCAAACAGCCGGATCCGGCCCGCGGGCCGTAGTTTGCCCAAGGCTGGTTTAGACCCTCAAATGTTAGCATATAGGACAATTACCCTAAATGGTGTTTTTTTTATGTATGTGTGGGGCCCATCCCTAGTGTTTCTGATGCAGTAGGTTTGGGGTGGAGTCTGAGAATGTTCATGCCTAGTAAGTCTCCAGTGGATGCTGGATGCTCCTGGAATGTGGACCACATGTTGGAAATCATTGCCATAGAGAATAGCTATTTATATCTCTTATAGGTTAATGACTCTGCCCAGGGACTCAAAGTTTATATTCCATATTGACAGGATTTAATGCCAAATGAAGCTTTAGGATTTAATGCTAAATGAAGCTTTAAAATAAGCATTGATTAAAGATAAGAAGAAGTAGCAACCTACAGAAAAAAGAAAGACAAGTAGAAGCGTTATATAATCATGCAGCTTGCAAGGCCCATGACTTTATGTACAGAATATTTTATAAAATGTGCTGCATAAAACTATTAGAATATGTTTTCTGTGAAAGAAAAGAAGGAAAAAAAATAAACATCGGCCACAGCAACAACAAAAGAAGTTTCTATGATCAAATTTAATTTGTAATATATTGCACATGACATGTTCCCTTTGGAAGTTCACAAAGCACTTTAACATTTAAAGGTTATTAGAAATAGTGTAGTTGAGAAACCGATTTAACTTTGTTTAACCCTGAATTTTCTAAATGTGTTCAAACATAATACCCTTCCTCAACTTACTACCTAACACATTCCTGCAGAACGAATGTGCTATAGAACTCACCTGGGGAATGTTCATTTAAAGAATGCTCTTCCCCTGGCCATCAAGAAAAGCATGTACCTTTGCAAATAGCTATTTCCATATTTACAAATGACATAATGTACTCTTCTGAGATGCATGAAGGCTTGTTTTTAAATCAAGGGCTCAATGTATTTTAATCTCTCTAATAATAAAGCAAATGTCACATTTGCTGGATTAAATGAGAGTGAATAATTAAAATGATAGGGACCTGGTATCATGAATAGAAAATAGATCTCTCCATATATGACATTTTTTTTCCTTAGAGGAAATTAGGTCCGTTGTTTCTACTGTGTAAAGCATTGTAACATCATAATAAGTCAACAAAGAGCACATAGAAATGTAAGCAACCTTATTATCTGAGCTGACAAGCTCCTGATCAGTCACTGGCCTCAGGTGATGTCATTCATTCATCTGAGTTTCCTGGGCCTGAGGGTCCCCTCAGACAAGTAATAAAAAAGCTATGCAAAGGACAGGTGAGAAGACCAAACTCACTTGGCTCACACTAAGTCATTTTGCTATAAGATCCAGGCAATTGATTGCAATGTCAGAATGGACTTTAGACTTTCTATACTCATTATGGCTTGTTTTTAAAAATGATATAAGAATAAAAATGAGATTAGATATGAGCTTGGATTTCATATGAATTAAGAAGGTTACCTTATAGCAATAATTAATAACTGTATGATGATATTCCCTGGGCTCAAAAATATTCATATTAGCCATGGCTGGATGGCTCAGTTGGTTCGATCATCATCCTGTACACCAAAAGGTTGTGGGTTGAATACCCCAGTCATGGCACATGTTTCTCTCTCTCTCTCTCTCTCTCTCTCTCTCTCTCTCTCTCTCTCTCTTCCTTCCTGTCTCTAAAATCAATTAAAAAAAATACCCTCAGGTGAGGATTTAAAAAATTCTTATTATCTAAATTCTTGAGTGGAACTATACCCTTTTAGGGGGAAATACACTTGATATTAGACAATGGAGGGAATCTGATGGAAGATGACTGAAGAGTGGCTTAAACAGACAGTATTTTACTCTGCTCAAACTGCCATAACAAAATACCATAGATGGGTGTTTTAAACAGCAGAAGTTTATTTTCTTAAAGTTCTGGAGTCTGGTAAGTCAGGGTTTGATATCTGATGGGAGCTCTCTTCCCAGCTTTCAGATCACTACCTTCTCTCTATATCCTTAGGCGGCAGAGAAAGTGTGCTTTCTAGTGCCCCCGCTTATAATAAAGACACTAATCCTATCAGATCAGGGCCCCACCCTTATGACCTCATTTAGACTTAATTACCTTCAAATAGGCCTGAACTCCAAATACAGTCAATCACACTAGGGGTTTAGGGTTCAGTATCTGAATTTGGGGGGAACACAATTCAGTCCAGACAGGCAACCAGAAAAACAAAACAACAACAACAAACAAACAGTTGCAGGATTCCTACAAGAGTAACCCAAATGATTTTATGTTGGTGAGGAGAGGAGGGTCACGGTGTGGCAGGGGTCGGGAGGAGGGAGTAGAGAAAAGAGCCAGCTTATTCTATCAGAACAATACATGAGGAAAAAACAGATTAGTTGGAATTTCAAATGGGTATGAGCTCCATACATTTATAAGGAGATATAATATGGTTCACTTTGTGTTAGTGGCATGGGGTACTAAACATATCGCTTAATAAGGTCATCAAAGAAGTTAATTAAATAAGTTTTATGCAGCATTTTAGTGTTTTTAAGTAGATCCATTACTTAGAAAAAAGAAAACATTTCCCAAACTGGTTTTACACTAGTCCCATGATGTGCTTTGGCCAAAAGGGTTCTAAGGTCAGATAACCCTAAGGAAAAGGTGCATATTTTATCCACCCTCTTAAATATACTCAGTGCTCATTAATATAGTAAAAGGTTTCCAACTTCCTATAGCAAAGAAGCTGTTGAATTCAGCATTTCCCAGTGCTATTGGATTATGAAATGTCCCTTAGTGAAATCACAACTATTGTGTTCGTTTCCAACAGAGTACATTTAGGAAGACATTATATGCCCAACTAGGGTTATGTGATGGATGGTATGAAGAGCTCACCTATGTGATGAAGAGCTAACCTAACGAAGAGAAATAAGAGTGTTTAGCGGGGCTGTAGAGTTCTTTTTAAAAAATCCTCAACAGAGGATATTTTCCCATTGGTTTTTAGAGTGGAAGAGAGAGGGAAAGACAGAGAAATATCAATGTGAGAAAAACATATTGATTGGTTGCCTCCAGCACATGCCCCCACCAGGGCCCAGGCCAGGGAGGAGCCTGCAACCAAGGTACGTGCCCTTGGCATGAATCAAAACTGGGACCCTTGGGTCTGCAGGCCAACACTCTATCCACTGAGCAAAACTGGCTAGGGCTGTAGAGTTCTAATATCTACAAATGTTACTTTCTATAAGATATACCACTTTAAGAATGTATTGGATTTTTTATCAAAAGTAAATATTTAGAGCTTTTAATTAGAATATATTACCCAAACAATGCCTAGAGTAACAATTTCTACATAAGTTGAGCAGCTCAGTCCTCCATGTTTTATCATGGTTTGAAGGAAACTAGGATACTATATTCACTTACACCTTGAAATTCACCACAGTATGATGAATAGAGTATTGAGATGTTGGAAATAATAACAAACTTGTGGAATACACTGGAGAACTTTAGAATAAGGAAGAGATTCAGTTAGGGCAAAACATTCCTGTCTTCAATGATTGAAATGATTGCAACATAAAAAGTGGAAGTGCACTTGCTCCTTTTTCCAAATGTAAAACAAGTCAGGATGGATAGTACCAGATGGCAGATTTTAGTTAAATGTACTCATTCTTTCAATAAGTATTTAATAAGCATTATTTTGTGCCAGCCACTCATGTTGCTTTATTAGAGATTACAGTATCCCCAAGGGTATTTTATGGACAAGAAAATTAGCTATTGTATTCCATGCCTAAGGTGCTAAAATAAAGAAGAATGGGTAGAATTGACACACATACTAAAGTAACATATAGACAAGAATGGAAGTAGTACGCTGAGGGTCAGTAAGATGGGAAGAGTATTCTAAGGAGTGTAGAAATCAACCCAAAGATAAAAAGAAGATGGTCGTTTTAAGTAACCAGAATATAATAAACAAGGGAAGATGTGGTACAAAGTTTAGCTGGAAAGGTAAGCAGAGACCAGATCATGCACGTGGAGGCAGCTATGCTAAGGAGTACAAGCTTTAGCTTAAGGAGTTTACACTGAGTGGCCAGATTATTTTGACCACCTGACGTTTGTAGGCAAATTAGCTATAATTTCTTGCTAAAGTTGCTAGAGGGTTAGATCATTATGTTGTCTGAATAGCACAACATACTTAAGTACCGTTGCTGATCAAGTTCATCCTGTCATGTTGATGGCATATCCCAATGGAGATGGCTTCTTCCAATAAGATAATGCGCCATGCCACAGTGCTCGGATTGTGCAGGGGTGGTTTCAAGAACATGAGGCAGACTTTACCTTGCTTAGGTGGCCCCCACAATCACCAGATCTCAATCCAATTGAGCATTTGTGGGACGAAGTTAAAAGAGCCATCAGGCAGCTGGTTCCACAACCATCAAATCTCACAGAACTGGACAGTGCTATTTATCAGGCATGGTGTCAGATTCCTTGCATCACCTTTCAACATCTTGTGGAGTCAATGCCAAAAAGAATCACTGCAGTATTGAATGCAAAAGGTGGCCCAACGAAGTACTGATGGGGTGGTCATAATAATCTGGCCACTCAGTGCATACTACCAGAAACCAGGGAGTCATAGATGCATCTTAATGAAAGTACTTGCACATATCATTTTGGCTTTGGTAGGAGGACTGTATAAAGGAAGACAGATCAGAACCCTAGAGACCAGTTAGGAGTCCATTGCAATATAGCACTTGGGAGATGATGCAGGTCTTATCTAGGAAAATTCCAAAAGGAATTAAAAGCAGAAAATAATTAAAATAATAGTTAAGATTTACTGAGTGCTTATTATGTGTCATGCACAGTTCCAATAATGTCACATTTAACAACCCACAACAAGTATATTTGAAGTAAATATACTACTTATTATTATACTTCATAGATAACAATGCCAGGAATGGAGAGGTTAAAGTATTAAGTCATAGTACCAGTATTCAAAGCCAGGGAATCTCTTCAAGAAAGAGGGTCTCTGAGCACTTCTGCTCTATGGCTTCTTAAAATTTTACATGAGAGCTATTTAGGGTGTAAAAACAGCAGAACTCTGCAAATGGAAGCAGGAAAAGTTTGAGGATGTGGGAGGTACTGAGCATAGTGCCCATATTTCTGGTTTGAGCAATGAAAACCATGTTGATATTATCATCTTCTATAGCAGACACAAGAGGGATGACCTGCTTTGCTGTAGAAAATGATGAATTATATTATGGGTATATTAACTTTTAAGACTATTATGGATATGTTGCCTGGTGCCATTCAGGGGCCAGTGAGATAGATAGATCTAAAATTAAGAATAATGATAGGACCATATACACTAGAATTTGATGTTGAATTCATGGGAATTATGTAAATTAATCATGAACTGTGTGTAGATTGAAAAAGAAAGGGGGACCATACCAGAACCCTTGATAATAGCAAAAGTGCCATCAAAGGAGAATCAAAAAGATTATCTAGAAAATTGTCAGGAAAACAAGAAGTATATGTTTTTTTTGTTTGGTTGTTTTTTAAGCCAAAGGAAGATAGAATTTTCTAACTTTGACAAATAACAGAAAGACCTGTCTTGGTAAGTAGTGAAAACTTGTCACTGGAAGTATTAACAAGGATATCTGATGTCCAACTTCAGAGACAACGCACAAAGTAGTTTGTATTGGTTAGGAGTTTGAACTAGATGACACCTTGGTTCCTTCTAACTCTATGATCTTATGATTTTCACTTTTTTCCTATAGCTGAAATGATATACATTCCCAGAGCCTGAAACTGTGCATTGACTGTCAGTAGTTAAGATGAAAAACATATCCTGGAGTTCATTTTTTTTCAGTTTCAATTTATATCTGTTTTTAATTTTGCATTCAGATATTATTTTTCATGACACATATTGTTTGTCAAACTTTTCAATCTCTAAATTGAATAGTGAGTGACTGGAGAACTTTTATGGTACTTATATCAAATTGCCTATGAATTACTCAAATGTTTTCAAATTGCCAAGACTACAGAGACTGGCATATGTCTAGTAGTGAAACAATAAACATTTGTTAGAAAATGAATAAATAAAACAAATCCATGGCATCATTTTTTAAAATTAGTTTGAAATTAGTGTGAGGATACTCTTTCTGAATATAAATCTTTTTAACTTTCTTTTTTTATTTAAATCATTTATTTTTTTAAAAAAGATTTTTTAAAATCGAGTTTAAGAGAAAGAGGAAGGGAGAGAGAGAGAGAAATCAATATGAGAGGAAAACATCATTGGGCTGCCTCCTGCATGTCCTCTACCAGAGATCAAGCCCACAACTCGGGCTTGTGCCTTGACCAGGATTTGAACCAGCAACCTGTTACTGCATGGGATGACTCCCAACCAACTGGGTCACACTGGCTAAGACCATTTTTAATTTTTCAATTACAGTTGACATACAATATTAGTTTCAGGTGTATACCCCAGTGATTAGACATTATGTAATTTACTAAGTGGTCATCCTGATAAATCTTGTACCACTCTGATACCATACATAGTTATTATAATATTATTGACTATATTTCCTATGCTGTACTTTACATCCCCATGAATATTCTGTAACTGCTACTTTGTACTTCTTAATCCTTTCACCTTTATTACCCATCCCTCCAACCCCCCTCCCAAAATGTTCTCTCTATTTATGAATCTGTTTATGTTCTGCTTGTTTATTTATTTTGTTTTTAAATTCAATTGTTGATAGATATTTATTTATTGCCATTTTATTGTTCATATATTTTATCTTTTTCCCCCCTTCTTCTTCTTAAAAAAAACAACACCCTTTAACATTCATGTAACACTGGTTTGGTGGTGATGAACTCCTTTAGCTTTTTCTTCTCTGGGAAGCTATTTACATGTTCTTTGATTTTTAAATGATAGCTCTGCTGAGTAGAATAAGCTTGGTTTAGGTCCCTGTTTGCATCACTTTGGCTATTTTATGCCACTCCCCTATGGCCTGAAAAGTTTTTGTTGAGAAATTAGCTGACAGTCTAATGGGCATGCCCTTGTAGGTAAGTAACTGCCTTTCTCTTCCTGCTTTTAAGATTATCTCTTTGTCTTTAACCTTTGGCATTTTAATTATGATGTGTCTTGGTGCAGACCTCCTTGGGTTCATAATAGATTTTTTAAATTTTCTAGGTGAAAAATGCATTCTAATATTTATTCCATGGATGGTTTTTACCCCAAGGACAATCAATGACCTTCCCAGAAACAGAATACATGAGTGGTCTCAAAATTTTTACTTCTTAATATTAAAGTTCTATGTTTGTTATAAGTTACAAAGATTGCCTAAGGAATCTTCTCAGGTCATACAAATTAAATTGTCCATTCTTTCCCCCTGAACAGTGTGTCTCAGCTAGTTGGGCATCATCCCATGCACAGAAAGGTTGCTGGTTTAATTCCTGGTCAGGGCATTTGCCCAGATTGTAGGTTCAATCCCCAGTAGGTGGCATGCAGGAGGGAGACAATGGATGTTTCCCTTCTCACATCGATGTTTTTTTTCTCTCCCTCTCCTTTCCATTTCTCTCTAAAAATCTATAGAAAAATCTTTAAGAAATTAAGCCTAATATTAGCATCATATATAGCTATAAAATATTATAAAGATTCCCCAAGATTGTGAATAAAATAAAGATGACCACAGTGACTACTTTAAAAAAAATAAGCAAATGAAAATTGCCAATTCTTATTAATATTACAATTCCCCTTTCCCCCATACAACTTTAAAATGTTGAGAAAGAGTAAAATAAGCTGTTATTTGTATAATGAGACTGAAAAAAAATAGAACAGGTCCAGGAAAATTACCTTAAATAGACTCCATGTTGATGTTCTACTGCTGATAGCTTTGAAATTTCACCACTCCCCTTCTCCTTCCTACCCCACACCTGGGTAAGCTGATCAGAAAATCTGAGGACTACCTTCCTTGAAACCAGTGGCAACCCACACTCCATCTCCAACTCTTAGCTACCATAAATCCAAAGCTAGTCTTCTTTCCCTGCTCTCTCAATACCATTTTTGAACCAGCTTGGGAGCATGCTCTATTCTCTCCAGAAAATTTTATTATGTGACTAATAAACCTTTTCATACCCTCTTGCTGCAAGTGAGATGTCATCAGTCTCAATATCCAAGCCAAAGAAAAAACCCAAATAAAATGAGCATCACTGTAGGTTACTAAGACTTCTGAGACCCTCCTGAGGGCCATAAATCATCTGACTAATATTTAACACAAATTTCCATGACAGCACTTAGAAAGGGTCATGTTCTTTTTTTATAGTATATTACATAATCAATATTTTTCTCCTTTCAGAAAAAAAGTGATTCTCATTTGTCTCCCCTCCTTCATTGGTAAATTTATATATTTCAACTAAAATATCCAAGTCTTCTTTCTCTTGGTAGGTAAAACAGATTCGTGGACATATGGACAAGAGAAGCCTGACTTTGCAGATTTTCAACCTGTACAGAGTGGCTTGTATTAGTTGGGAGTTTGAACTAAATGACACCTTGATTCTTTATAACTACAAGATTTTATGATTTGGTACATTTTCCATTATAGGTGACGTGATATTCATTCCCAAAGTCCCAAACCGTGTGCTGATTTTCAGTAGAGATGATAAAACTATCCTGGAGTTCATTTTCTGCTCTATCAACTCTAACCAGCCTTCTATACTCTGGGCAGAAATTTATGAAATCTTGACTAGCTGCTTCATGTATGAAGCCATTTTCCTGTTCAAGTATATATTTTTAAGAGCCTTTGGTCACTCATTTAGCTCTTCATATGTTTCCCAGAGTACTGTGGTAGAGACAATGCTATGTGTTACCTACATCATCTTCCTCTCCTGTAGAATCCTGGAAAACTACAGTTCCAAGTACTCCTGATGGTTAGATGTGGCCCAGTGATTGGGTTCTGGCTGGTATAAAAGTGAGTCCAAGTGATCTTGTTATTTCCAACCTGAGACACTTGAGAACAGGTGGAAATTCTCCATTCTGTCTTTTTCCTGATCATGTAGCTATTGAAAAAATCCTGGCTTTCTGAGTTACCCATAAAAAACAGGTTTCATATGCAGCTAGCAGAACACACACTTAACAATGCTGGTGATTAGAATCTTGTACAAAGTCACTGACATTTCATAGGTTCTGTGATTGCTGCAAACCAGCTTAGTATGGCTAATACACTAAAATGTGCAGAAACAACAATTACTTTATCAAGTAAATACAAGATCTTTATGACCTTGAAATGTCTTTAGCCAGATCCTTTGTGTCAAATTAAACAAATCCTAAATGTCTTTGCATCCACTAATGTAGTATTTTTAAATGTTTTTCAACAATACATTTTTTTATTTTCTGCCCTCAAATCTCTTGATTGCTCTCACCTATTTCAAGGTCTCTCTCTCTCTCTCTCTCTCTCTCTCTCTCTCTCTCTCTCTCTCTCTCCTTTAAAGTTCTTTACCTTTTATATTTATCATCCATGTTACCTTCTCAAAGAAAATCTTGCCTTTTAGCATCTACTTTCTCAATGAATACATCAAAAGGGGCAGGAAACAGGTATCCTTGCCAGGGCATTAGAAATTGTTCCCAGAGCAATCACAGGACCCGTTTAACAATGCACCCTCAAAAGTAAGATACATTACTTTGCCTGGAGTATGTCTTAATTTGTATATGTCTATTCTCAAGATCTTATTACTTATTTCAAAGAGCAAGGTAAATTGCCTGCATGTGTGCTAATGAAATCATTACTTTCTTACAATCAGTGCTGCTGGTCCCTCAGGATTCAAAGTGCTCTTACAGGCAAAACGTAGCTCTATCCTACTCTCTATGAAGAAATTTGGGAATTATTAACTAGCTGCTGCATGGATGAAGTGATTTTCCTTTTCAAGTATATCTTCTTTGTGCAAATATATTGTCAGACTTTTATAACCATTCAATTACAATATTTTTTAAACAATAACAGTTAATACATACAAAAATGTAAAACATCCACCCAAATATTTATGTGACTTCTTCAAGGAGTGAACAAGCAAATAATAAAATATAATGCTCTGTTAATTTAAATGTGGCAGCTGCTTACATCATCGTTAACTTAATTGTAAGTAGTAACCTTTTCGAAGCTAGAATTGTGCATGGCTTGTAAATCGTGGCATATGTTGAGACAGGTACATTTGGGTGATACAAATCTGGAAATAGTTTTTAAAGATATGACTTCTATATTTTTTTAGATTGAATCATATAGCAATGATAGTTTTTCTGTTGATCAAGTATATACTTTATTTGAATTGAGATTTAGAGTGCTAGAATAGATTCACATTAAATATATGTTCTTCCTCTAAACTCCTGCTATTTGTTTGTACTGTTTATTTGGTACTTTATCAGATAACAATCACATACCTCTTTTATTTTTATTTATTTATTTGTTTTGACCTCTTTTATTGTTGTCTTAGATTTTTATTCATTCCATAGTGTCATTTAACATTATTTATTTTTAACTCTATATTTCCTAAAATTTAAACTATTAGAGAACAAGATCTCTATACCACATAAAGACTATTGCATAGCAAAATATTCCTAAAGTATCTCATAAAATATATAGCTAGTAACACCCCCATTTATATAGTTTTATAAACCTATAGAGATGCTTGCACCTCGAATGTATGGAACATCCAGAATGTATATACCCATATGCTCATGTACTAGTACATACTGATCATAATTAAGTTGTGCTATCAACAATATTATCTAAAACCTTAGAGTTTACTGAGCAAAGGCAGACAATTATTGCATCATTTAATATTACCCTGTTTCAATGATGCAAAGACTGTCTAAATATTTAACTATCAGTTCAGCCCAGCCAGCATGACTCAGCATTTAAGTGTTGACCTATGAACTAGGAAGTCACAGTTTGATTTCCAGTCATAGCACATGCCCAGGTTGCAGGCTGGATCCCCAGTGTGGAGAGTGCAGGAGGCAGCCAATCAATGATTCTCTATCATCATTGATATTTCTATCTCTCTTTTCCTCTCTGAATTCAGTAAAAATATATTTAAAAAATAAATATCAGTTCATTTCGAGTTTTAAGAATTTTTGTAAATGGTGAGGCAGGCTAAAATGGTTAACAGATAAAAATTATTTCAGGAGGATCTGGCCACAGAGGTAAGCAGGCTATTTTATTCTACACTGTTTGATTCAGAATCTAAAAAGAGGGGACTCAGTAACTTGCAATGGTCCATCAGTTAAATGGCCCATTTACCTGAGAATAGTAAATGTCTTAATGAGAGAAAGATGATTTTCCATGGCACCCACGACAAAGTTTTCCTCCTGCGCTACAAAGTTCATGGTGATTGAGTGGTTAATTGGCATTTAGAATGGACAGCTTTACATATTTTTATATTTGAGATTGAAATAAATGTTATTGATTATCTTCTAAGTAACAGAGACTTTGAAATTTTATTTTTGCTTACTAATATTTTTGCTGTTTTTCTCTAGAAATATATTAGAATTTTTTTCACCAAATACTTAACGGATTTTAACTGTGGCTATCTACACTAATAAAAGAGAAACATGCAAATTAACCATCACTCGCCACTTCGCTACACCCACCAGCCTATCAGAGCGACTATGCAAATTAACCCAACAAAGATGATGGTTAATTTGCATACCCAGGCATGGAGCGAATACTGAAGATGACTGAAGATGGTGGTGGCCACAGAGCTGGAGTGAACAGGAGGCTTGGGTTGCTCCCAGCGACAGAGGAAGCCAAGCTTCCCACTGGCCCTGGACTCGCTCAAGGAGTGGCTGGGGCCTGGGTCGTCGGGGGCAACCCATGCTTCCCACCAGCGCTGGCCTCTGCTCGAGGAGCTGGAAAAAAAAGAAGGAGGGGCTGGGAGCAGCCAGAGCAGAGAAGCCAAGCCTCGCTGCTGTGGACGGGCACCGGAGGAAAACCAGTGCCGGCAGCCAGGGGAAGGAAGGCCTATTGCACGAATCTTCGTGCAACAGGCCACTAGTGGTATAATAATACTCATGATAATAATATATGAGGAGGAGAGAGGTCTTGAGATTGAGTTTAACCAACAATGGACAATGATTTAATCAACTATGCCTATGGATTAAATCCTCTATGAAAATATTCTTAAGTAATGTGTCCAGGAAGCTTCTCAGTTGGAGAATACATCAATGATGTGTGGGGTTGAAGCACCTAGAAATGGCATGGAAGCTCTGTACTACCTCACTCTTTGCTCTATGCACCTCCTCCATTTGGTTGCTCCTAAGCTGTATCCTTTATAAGGAAGCTATAGTGGTAATTACAGCACTTTCCTGAGTTTTCTGAGCCATTCTAATGAATCATTGAACCTGAAGGGGAATTATGGGAATCTCCAAAGTTGTTGCTGAGTCAGACAGAAGTATAAGTAACCTGGCGACCCCCACTTGTGGCTAGCATCTAAAGTGGGGGCAGTCTTGTGGGACTGAGTCCTTAGCCTGTGGGTTTCACACTAACTGCAGGCAGTTAGTGTCAGAATTGAATTGATTTGAATGCTAGGACACCCAGTTGGTGTCTGAGAATTGGTGTTGGAAAAACAGAAGCCTAAATATGCAATGCATGACTTATCTTATTCTCATTTCCTCCATTACACATCATCATTGCCATAGTCCACATTAGCTTTTTTCTAATCATTAAAATACTATTATTGAAATTTAAAATACTTGTGTAAGAAAGAAAAAACATGTATAAAATATTCTTTATAACCTTAACAGTCCAGAAAACAACTACTAAATACTTTTAAGATTTGTATATACTATATATATATAAAATTTACAAATGTGTGTGTGTGTGTGTGTTTTAATCTCAGTATTATTTGCATACTGACTTTGGCTTGCTTCTAATATATTATTAATATTTTCCCATGTCAAAATAATCATCCATAATGTTCTTTTAGAGTGATAGGTCATAAGAGGGAGGCTTCATACCTCACCATTCTGATCACTATTTCAAAGACCATATGTGAATGACCATTTCATTAGCTTTACAGATGCTGAGTCAAAACCTAGAATCAAAAGAATGTGTGGGTTTTGGGGGGGTGTGTGGTTTGCAATTTATTTTAGATTTAGACAGAGCTAGGCCAAAACAGAAATGCAGGATTATTTGTTTTTGTTAATATTTAATTTTTTGGTAGCTAATTTGTAGCTGGACATTTGTAAACAAGGATCTGAAGTCCTGCCAAGAAGAAGTGAATGTTCTATCAGGAGCACAGCGTGACAGCAAGCGAGTCACGCTGGGTCAAGATTGCACACAATCTTGAGTTCCAGGAACATTTACCTCCCTAAGAAAGGCTAAGATTAAATAGTCGTGGGTGTAGAGCAGAAAGGGAGGGCACAGCTGCAAGTTGTCTTTAATACGCTATTGTAATAATATAGAACAAAACAAGATTTAATTGATTAACTGCTGACGCACTAACCTTGAACCAAACCCCAATAA
Source organism: Myotis lucifugus (assembly GCF_000147115.1). Taxonomy (NCBI): domain Eukaryota; kingdom Metazoa; phylum Chordata; class Mammalia; order Chiroptera; family Vespertilionidae; genus Myotis; species Myotis lucifugus. The sequence continues at coordinate 701,018 of NW_005871325.1, read as the reverse complement.
AAGCGATGGTGAAAGTGGAGAGTTTGCTACATGCCTGAGCAAGCTGTAGCCCTCTGTCCGGCATCAATCATCCTGTGTGCTTGTCTTACCTCTGCATCTTCACTAATTTGATCTGGTTTATTGTCTATCTAATCAATATTATTATCTTTACATATAACTACATCTTTGTTTACTAGGGTTTTATTTTTGATGTCTAGAATTCATCTAGAACTTTTTTTGTTTTATAACTACCTTGATAAGAACCCTGGCTCTGCAATCTGACAGAAACAGACATTTGATGATTTCTAGCCTCCACAAACCTCAGTTTCCCCATTTGCAAGCAGGAATGATTCTGACTCACCTCTTGGGATTACTATGAGGAATAAATGAGATATTAAAGGTGTAGATTTAGCACACAGTCTAGTAAATATTCAATAAATGTTAACTATGAATAATACATGGTTTTTCTTCAAAGTGTTAATTATTCATTCTAGGACCCAATATGAAATAATTATTTCTTCACTGATTAAAAACACCACATTTACCATGTAATGCACACTTATGGAACATGAAGGTATGAAGTACTGACTAAGATTCCTTCTTGCCCTGGGAGTTTACAAAATACAGTAGAGATTAGCCTGGAGAAAAATCAGCCCATTGAAAATATAATTATCACATTCTCTAAAGCTAAGTTCAAAGTATGTCTGGTTCTTGGCAAATGACTCCCAATATACCTCAGGCAAGTGACCTTATGAAAAGTCAAAGGGAGTCATTGAGAGAGAAGAGCAGAACCAGGAAGGACATTCTATAGGTCTAGAAGTTCCATATTGTGTTGCTTTTTTATCCTCCATAACACCCCAATTTCTCCAGGTCAGAGTGATGAACATCTTTGCTGAATGTTTATTTGCTGAATGTTGGCTATTCTAAGCATAGAAAATAGTGCTCTTTTCTGGTCTGAATAGTTCTGAAAGCATGATGCTCCATGGAGTATCTCCCTAGAGTAGCAACCCCCATCAGGACAAAATTTTCCCTACCTTATTTTATAAGATTTCCAAAAAAGTTTAAGAATTTTAAGTAAGCCTGACCAGTATGGCTCAGTGATTGAACATTGACTTATAAACCAGGAGGTCATGGTTCAATTCCCAGTCGGGGCACATGCCCAGGTTGCGGGCTGGATCCCCAGTAGAGGACGTGCAGGAGGCAGCCAATGAATGATTATCTCTCATCATTGATGTTTCTCTCTCTCTCCTTCTCCCTTCCTCTCTGAAATCAATAAAAAATATGTATTTTTTAAAAAATAATTTTAATTAAAGGGAAAACAGTATCTCTTCACTTGCACCCAAGAAAACATCAGAGTGGACCCCAAACATTAACCTGGTATCCGCTGAGAAGGCAGAGAAGTGGAAACTAACCCTAAAGGCAGCACTCAAGGAGAGGAGCATGCTTCAAAGGAATGAATGAATGGGTGAGTCTGAAGATGTCTGTGTCCTGAAGGGTCATGAATGGCAGCTGAGCAGCTTGGAATTAAATTCCTCATCAATAATCAGCTCTCATGGAACCTCCACCAATTCTCAAAACATAATGCCTTGCAGATAACCATCTTGATCAGGGTCATTGCCACCACAGATGTGCAATTCCTTGTGTCACAACAATTACATACAAACAAGAAAGGTTCAGCTGACACTCTCTGCAGCCACAAAAATACATACCCCATTTCCCACCCCAACTAACTCTTGAGAAGTGGACACCAGGAAGCAGGTTAGTGATTGCTGCTAGAGAGATAACACACTACTCTCCTCATCTCCCCTCCCCAATTTCAGCCTGGGGCCGAGGATGAAAAAGTTGTAGGGGAGGGGGGAAACTTTAAATTTTATGTGAAATTGAATTTTTTAATGGACTGGACTTTTTTTAAATAGCCATGGTGTAATTATGCAATTGGACCAAGATATCATTTAAAAGGCTCAATTGCTTAAGAGAAAACATGCTTATAGTTGTTAACAGTTTTGGGAAATTAAAATTATTTCATGTTTAAACTGCAATAGTAAAACATGTACATATATTATTATATCTGCTCCTGGACCTTCTAGTCAATTTCATTAAATTATGTCTTCATTGGTATCAGAGGACCAGACTACTTGAGTCATTATAGATTTATCATATAATAAACTATGTGCATTCTCATGATCGTTAATATTCTTTGGAAATGCATTTCTGGCTGTAAGTCCGCATCGGCAGCATCAGCATCACGTGGGAATGTTTTGGAGAGACAAATTCTTGAGTCCTATCCCCCAAACCTGCTGAATGAGAAGTCCTGGGAGTGGGGCCTCAAATACCACCAGGTGATCCTGATCAGCATGCTCAGGCACAAGAACCACTGTTCTACGTGATTTTTCTGCTTGTTTTGACTATTTCCTACTTGTTTATTTATTCACCTGCACGTTAATGATAAAAATAATTTTTGAAGTACCTTAGGAGAAGCAAGGTATGCTGCCATAACAAATAATCCTGAAATCTCAATGACTTAAAATAGCACAGGTTCATGTCTTGTTCATGTTACATAACTCATTGAGGGCTGGCAGGAGGCTATGCTAACCAGTGTGGTGAGGCAGGCACTGTCTCTAGCATTGTTGCTTGTATTGCCAGAGCTAAAATTAAAAAAAAATCAGTAATTCTCTAGAATGGAAGGTAATCAAGAAAGTCATCAATTATAAAGCAGCAGCTCTCCATGTGAGCAGAGCTCTCAGAGCAAATAATGTGCCTGCCTTTCTACTTGGAGTACAGCTCAAAGCAACCTTCTGTTCGACACATATAAGTGTCTACAGCAACCCAATATAGTATTACGCTTCCAAGTCTTGTTTATCACACATTCATCAGTGTGGCATCATGACTCTGGAAAAGAAGTGTTACGACAGATTTACTGCTTTTGGCCCTGAAATTCACATTTAACCATATTTCCAAGTTTGCAGCATGTATATTTATAGACTTGCTACTACAGGAGAATTAGTTACTAGTGGTCTCTAGATCATCCTGCCAATATAGATAAAATGCCCAAGACCTGGCTTTCCACTGAATCTTAGAAGCCTTAGGTCCATTTGGCATCAGCTTTTAATGGGAAATAAAACCCTCTGACCCAGGGAAAAAGTATGTAATGATTATTATATACAATTTGACTTTATCTGATACTTCCTTCCAGTGATTAAGTAATCCAAATACACACACACACACACACACACACACACACACTCACAAATACTCCAGGTATTCCATTGTGGTATCAGGTCCAAGCTCAACAACTGTCATGTTCAATTATCTTTTGGGTCTCTTGTCTGGACAAAATATGAAATAAAATGACATTTCAGAGACTGAGTTGAGATAGAAAAATCAATGATGAGACCAGTTACATATTCGAAAGCAAGGCACATGCTCAAGGAAAAACACACACTTCTTGAAAGAATACTCATAAGTGTTGTGAAGGGTAAATTAGAAGAAAGAAGTGAAAGGAATTAAAATTAGCTCTTTGATTATCTTGGATTGTTTGAATTGTGTGTACTTTATTTCTAAAAATTAGGAATGCAATAGGGAATTTCATGGTAGAAAAGACTAATTTCATGCAAAAGAAAATATCCAAATTGAAAGAAGGTAGGAAAGGTGAGTGGCAGAATCTGTAATGTTATACGGGAGAAAAGGCCATCAAGAATTAACTGGGGGATGTATGTAGTTCATCTACTTGTTTATTAGTGACAAACGGTGTCAGACTTAGTGAAATTACCTATTAACTTGCAGGTTAATTTGACACTTCTTTGTCAAAGTGCTTGTAAATAAGCTGCCCCTTAAATGCTTTTTGAACCTGCCATCACATCTTGCTGATTGTCTTGTTAATTAATAAGTTAAGTAAAATATGTTCATGTACCCATTTGATATTTACCTTAGGGTGACAGTTTATCTTTTTGAAAAATAGACTGCAACAATATGTTTGAATCTAAAACACATGAAATTCTCAGTGCTTGAGAGGAGGTCTGTTTTTGGAAGATTCATAAAACAGAAGACTTTAAAATGGAGTTGTGTACGCATCGCCTGAGTAAAAAAATCAGTCCCCTAGATAATAAACATGCCTATGAAGGTGAAAGCAGCTTGAATATGGGCTAGGATAAAAGAAAAAGGAATGATTGCAGCCCTGATACGCAAAGATGTTCACCTTCTATCTAAATCATGACTATGTTTTTCTCTAAATATAGAAAAATTAACTTTGATTAAAGAGATTATATCTTAATATAATTCAGAAGGAAGCATGGTAAACATGGACACTGGGGGAAAGAAGTGAATATCTGAATTGCACATGACAATTTTCCAATCAATTCCACTTCTTTCAATATAACTGCCTTGCTCAGAGAAGCTGAAAGAGAGGAACCATGGTTCTTGAGCCCTTTTACACTAACCTGTCACCCAGCCCCAGGCTCAATTGATAAAATGTAAAATACTATCACCCAAGATCAACCATACCACTCATTAGCCAAGAATCCAGCTGACATTTCTCTTATGATCACAATCAGTGGTTTGCATGTGAGCTGGGAGATTATACACACTGGGGCGAGGGGTGGGCTGAATCAAGCTGTTGAGCAAAGTGGATTCCACCATCCCAGTAGCTAATTTAACACTGCACATATTCTTTAAAATAAAATAAAAAAGATTCTGTTTTGTTTTGTTTTGTGTGTGTGTGTGTGTGTGCGTATGTGTGTGTAATATATTTTTATTTATTTCTGAGAGCAAGGGAGGAGAGAGATATAGAAACATCAATGATGTTTGAGAGAATCATTGATTGTCTGCCTCTTACATGCTCCACACTGGGAATCGAGCCCACACCTGGGCATATTCCTTGACCGGGAATCGAACCATGACCTCCTGGTTCATTGGTCAACGCTCAACCACTGAGCCATGCCGGCTGGGCGCATTGCACATATTGTTTAGAGAACGAGACCCATCGAGGACTAAATCTTACGTAAAGTATGGGTAGAGTGCCCTGAATTAACTACTCCCTATGTCCTTAGGTAAGAATTGTGCTAAAGGAGTGGTCTGGGGGATAGCCAGATGACAGTGGAAGAACTGTGTCTCCCTTTTGCAGGCGTTCTCTTCAGCAGACATTGCTGCTTGGCAAGCACAGATGTGTGGGAACCAATCTGTTACAAATCAAATATCTCTGAATTTTTTAGAACATGTATGGCAGGGTGGTTAAATGTGTGAACTTGGCAGCCATCCTGCCTGGGTTCACATTTTGGTCTCATCCCTTTATAGACATCTTTGGCCTAACAAAGCAAGACATTTAAGCGTCCTCTGCCTTCCCAAGCCCTGGGTGGAGTTGTTATCTATAGCACTTAAAGTAGCGTCAGGTACAGAATATTTGCACATTATTATTCCCTTCCACATCAAGTTGTTATGAACGTGGTACATAACCTACATAACCATGGTGGCCATATTGTATCCTGGTGTCACCTATTGGGATTACTGGCTAGAACCTGGGCTCTTTTCTATGACGCAGAAAATATTTTAAGGTCAAGAAAAATGAAAGTAAAGCAAAATGGGGTTTATTGAAGGTACATTCTAAATGAGGAGTGGGCCAGATATGAGAGAGAGAGAGAGAGAGAGAGAGAGAGAGAGAGAGATTGGCTGGGCTGTTTCATCTCACTGGGAAGGAAGAGAAAAGGAGGCCTTGGAGACAGGTTGAGGGGGTTAGCAGGGGATGAGCTGCCACTGCCCAATTATCCCCTGGTTGCAAGTTTCCTGGGGTCCCTCAGAGTATTGGGGATACATGCCTTTGGGGGAAGGGAAGAGGAAAGGAAATGGCGTGGGCTGCTCCTTGGAGATGAGCATGTGCGAAAGCGTGGCCCAGAGCTCCTGGGCTTAAAAGAGGGATTTTCTGGGTGGAGACTTTCATGTGCATTCAGAAACTAATTTTCATCTGGGTGTGCCCTTACCTATAATGTACACAGAAAAATCCACGGGGGCTGGGGTCAAAACTGAAATGCAAAGTTTATGATAATTAGTCCAGGGCCCTATTAAGGTCTCATTGGTATTGAGGCCTTGGGGTTTTCCTCTGAGCTTCCACCAATAATGCCAATAATGGCTGGCTCCTAGCGTGCCAGCTGGAAGTCTGCTGGGCAGCCCATAGAGAGGCAATGTTGGTCTGATCCCTGTTTAGGGCCCCAGGGCAGGCCCCGTCCCAGCCGTTCATGTCTAACTTCTTACCTAACACTGGCATTGTGACCTGAGCAAAAAGTGGTGGTCGGGGGGTGAGGGAGTTTACAGTGAGTGGCATGACAAAATGGCCTACTATGGGTCACTTTGAATTTCATTTTTTGTCTCCCTATAAGTTTTTTATTGATTATTATTAAATGCCTGATCATAGAGAACCATGGTTCTCAATGGGGTTTGATTTCCCCCCCCCCACTCAACCAGGAAATACTTTTTATTGTCATGCATGGTGTATCTGAAGGGTTATTACTGGCATGTAGTTGGTAGAGGTCAAGGATGCTGTTAAACATTCTAAACTGTACAGGACTGACCTCCATAACAAAGAATTATTCAGTCCACAATGTCAGTAGTGCCACTATTGAGAAACTTTCATACATAGTGTTTTGATTTGATCAAACACCTATGGATTAGGAAGGTCAGTACATTTACTGATTAAAACTGAAACAAATACTGGGAAGCTCTGCTCTGGGACAGAGATTGAATCAGTGGTAATTCACTCCAGGTGGCCACAGAGGTCTGGCGACTCCTATAGCAAATAAACTGAAGGAAGCCGTGAGCACTCAGAGATAAGTGAATTAGTTCTTAAGGGTCTGTTATCAGATCTGGTAATAAAGGCACTTCATAGATCATTGTTTCCCAAACTTGAGATAGTGACCGTTGTCTGTGACCCACTAAGGAAACCACTTTCCATACTAAAAGAAATAATCTACAAAAAATAAAAATAAAAAAGAGGGTAGATCATACTAAAAGTGATGTCATTCCTACAGGGGTTGTTTTATGTGATATTTAAAAATATATTTGTATATTTTATCACAATGGAAAATATTTAATATGGAACATGGCTAAAAAGGCTTAAAAAAACACTGTTCAAGATTTGCTAATTTCCTCAGCTAGTCTCCTCCTAGTTTATAAATCTATACTTGTCCTTAGTCAAAGACCTCGTCTTCATAGATTGCAAGTAAAAATAAAAATTGGTGACATCTGCAAAATTTTAATGTATATTTATACTTTTAAAAACAGAGAGACTACAAAAATGAAGGATATTTATTCAAGTAATAATAGTACATATTTCTGAGGGCAGCAATTGCTTATTTTTATTTTTCTGCACTGTTCTAAAGTTCTATAGTATTTTGTATAACTTTTAAAATTAAACACACACACATACATACACACAAGAAATCTTGCTATCAATTTAAGAGAAATATTTCTGATGGAAGACCGATGGGAAACACAGCTCTTAGTGGATTTGTGACAGAGTGATGTAATAAGGAAGTCGTTTGCAAGTAAAGGAGTTAGGAAAACTATGTTAGGAAAAACAAGAAATGTTTGCTTTTTGTTTTTAAATAAACTCTGTAGTTTATAGAGTAAATATCAAAAAGTTCAAGTTCGTGAAGAATAAATACAGCTCTAAAAGCAGGTTTCAGAAGTAATTTTTGAAACAGGAGTATTTCTTGATAATCTAATCTATGTAGGTCTCCAAAAAACATTTTGAAAATTGACACTCATTTATTTTGGCAAAGTATTCATTACTGCTAAAAATTAGCCATCTCACCATTAATAAGCACATCATCCAGTACTTAGAGGCATCAATGTAAATATGGGATTCCTAAGATGAAAACGGACAAGCAAACAAAGCCCCATGAAGCATCATTGCTATTCTTCCTGGTCACAGTGAGCTAGCATAGATCATTTCGGAGCTCAGGACCTTAAAATGAATTCCCAGGAATTCAAATATTTATGGTAAACAGAAGATCATAAGCATGTGGTAAAGGATAAATCACAAATAGTTTATGGGTCATTACAGGAGATAAATTGTTTGCAAATGTTTATAAGCTATTTACAGGGCACACTAACCTAATGAAATGATTTATCATGTAACAGAATACATAAAATTATGATGGGGAACAAATAAATCCCTTGTAAAATATTTACAGTGTATCAGTTGCACTAATATTTATTAGTCTACTCATTACTTCAACTAATTCATAAGTGACTTACAAGTTTCTTGTCAGCCAGTGAGGTGCGGCTTTAATGTCTGAGACAAATCTATCTTGAGAGTCTGAGGAGACCCTCTTTGAAAATCTTCCTTTATTTTCCTATTGAAGACTGAGTGAAACTATTATAAATTTGGGCCATAGAAGACTTTGTGGGAATTAGTTAGCTGCTGACAATTTGGTAAATGGATGAAGAGTAAGAAGTCCTACGATTTCAAACAAAGAGGGTAAATGGCCCAAATCACAGTGGCTTACATCACATTTATTTGTAGCTCATGCTATCAGTTCAGTGTAGCCTTCAATGCAAGGTTCTTCTTTTGGGAGAAAATCCCCAAGATTCTTGCTCATTTATGAACATCTTGTGAGCAGAACTACTGGACTTTGCTCTGAACTATCTTTTTAGAGAAGTGTGTACAATGAACAACCTTGGAATATAGAGCTAGTGTTCCCTTTGAAGCAAAGAGAAGGCTTGTTTGGTGTCCAGTATAATAAAGGTAATTTCTTCCTCCAGGGCAAAGGTAGTGCAGATTTGTTTTAACCCATGAGGACATATTTGAGTTCCCTAACTCAAGGTTCCAGACATGTGCTCTGCACACTGACCTCCTCCATATCACCCCCATGGGAATTGGGGGACAAGGTAGACTTACATGAAACATGAAGTTTATGCTGCTGAGCAATTTTTTTTCCCTCTGACACAAATTTCATTGTGCCTTCTCTAAAACAGTTGGAGGCTAAAGTTGTTAGCCAAGTAGGTTAACATCTCAGATCCTCATAATTGTTGATGGTTCCATGTTGTTTTTACTCTAAAAATAAGGCTGATGAAATATTACCCTTCCATCTCCATTTAGTGGTATTGGAGTGGCCATGGGCAATTTGGATCTGTTGTGGGATCTAGATAGATAGATAGATAGATAGATAGATAGATAGATAGATAGAGGACGATATAGAAAGAGAGGGAGATAGAGAGAAGGAGAGCACAATTACTAGAATTCAGGATGTATGTATGAATTTAAGTGAAAAAAAGTAAATTTTTATGTTCAATGACTTAGTATTTACTTATGAATTTAGGTATTAAAGCACAGAAAATTAACAATACCAGTGATTATTTTTCCCTAATGGACATGCCATATATGTAGCAAAAGGCCTGAAGAAGCACGTGTTTCTGTGAGAAATCTTGACGCCCATTCACCAATAAGTCAATAGAGTCAATGTGTGTAGTATGAGTAATTTGATTAACTCAGTTATGTAGCTCAATACAACAGAGTGCCAACTTCAGAAGGCATTTTGGATTATTCCTATGTATCTGTTAATTTTAGACTAATTTTGATCATCAGATCTATTAATCATACCAAAACTCATCCACAGTGAAAAAGAATAAACTTAGCAAAAGCTAAATGTGTGAACTGAAAAACAAAAAAGAAGACTGGCATAAGAATAGATAGGGATTATGTATAGTCATACAATCAGTAAAATATATCTGGCAAAATAATTGTATAAAATATACTACCGTTGTTTGACAAAACAGCATATGAACAAATGTTTGCAAATGCACGGACCATCTCAGATATGACAGACAGTTATAAAGAAATAGTGTCACCTTTGAGAACACTAAATGTTGCCTGGGATAAAAAGAAGGAAAGCAGATTTATTTTTTCACATATACCATTGCGCACCTTTTACATTTTGCAACATTCCAAAAGGCTTAGCTAATTAATAAATACATGTGTAAATAGATTTTTATGAAAATAGAATTCTCAAAAAAAAGGGTCAGACACAAAATTCATCTGTATGGTAATTATGAGACAATCCATCAAAAAATAAAACCATAAAGAGATTAGCAAAACTCTATGAGGCAAACCATATTAGCAAATCTATATTAACGGGCAAGGTAATATTCCAGGTGAAGAAATTAGATAAAGAGGATTATATTATTTTTATTAAAATTTTGTTCCAGAGTGAAGATGTATTGCCATAAGCATTTATACAATTAGATAAATAGCATCCACATGCATGAAAGTATTTCCTAAAACCAATTTTAATAGAAAATTTGGCTTAACTCTGATAGACTTAAAAATTAAAAAGAGAAAAATTAAATATTAAAAAATGGGTAAAATATTTTCTTTTATACCAATGTTGCTTTTATAGTTTCATATTAAACATTGTACTCTTTAGAAAATGTGTACTGTTTTTAAATGTCCATGAATTTTTTTAAAGTGAGGTAACAAAGAATATCTTATGGAGATCATATTATCTGACTCCCACTAGATGATTCCAGAAAGTAATAATTAAATAAACCAAAATAATCAAACTACTTGGAAACCAAAAGCACTATCCTTAATAACTTTTGAGTCAAAGAGAAATCAAAACTGCAATTACAGGCTTTAAATTAAAATGAAGATGACAAGACCATACATCAAAGCACATGAGATGTAACTAAAACTAAAATCAGATGAAAAATGGTAGCAACAAATACTTTCATTTTGAAGAAAAAAAAAAGCAATAACTAAAAAATTCCACATTTAATTAAATAAGTAAAAAAGAAAAAGATTTATATTCCTAAAGACTACAGCTAAAAATATAGGAAACACATTTTTTATATAGGAGATGGGATAAAAACAAAATCAACAAATTGGAAAAGACACCAATTTAAGAGTTGAAGCAACACTGGTACTGGTTATTTGAAAAGATCAATATAATGGACAACACTAATATATAGGTTGTATAATTAGAAATATATAAACAAAGAAACTGCAACCTGAAATGACATGAAAATTGGATTGGTTTTTAAGTGGGCAAAGCTTTAAAATTTCTAAATTGGAGGGACAGAGGATGATAGTTAGAAATGTATTGAAGAAATACAAGAAAAAGAGATTAGTAGGACAAGGTCTCCAAGAAGGCAGAAGCACAGGTTGAAAATAATATATATATATATATATATATATATATATATATATATATAAATAATTATACATGCACACACATAGATGTATACCTAGGGATTTACCTGATATATATATATCATATATATATATATATAAGGGAAAACTCTTTATTATAACAACAGCAAAAGTCAGTGAGTGCTGATGCAGGTACATAGGTTAATCAGTGATGGCGAACCTTTTGAGCTCGGCCTGTCAGCATTTTGAAAAACCCTAACTTAACTCTGTTGCCGTGTCACATATAGAAATTTTTTGATATTTGCAACCATAGTTAAACAAAGGCTTCTATTTTTGATATTTATTTTATATATTTAAATGCCATTTAACAAAGAAAAATCAACCAAAAAAATGAGTTCGCGTGTCACCTCTGACACGCGTGTCATAGGTTCGCCATCAATGGGTTAGGTGGTAGGTGCGGAGGTGAGAAGTTAAGGCAGCTACCTACTTCCTTGTGAAGTAGGTACATTTACTGGGCGTGAAAGGGGAGGTTGCAAGATCTGAGGTTTGGGAATAGAGGTGGAGGTTGTAAACAGCTATTGTGAGGAGTTTGGCACAAGGGCTCCTTAGGGAAGCACACCTAATAGCTGGGCAGTGGCAGGAGAAGCAGGACACAGAATGCCTGAGTTGTGTAGGAGCCAGAGTCCCCACTGGGCCATTGCCTTTGCCAGCTTACTCCTCGTCCAGTCCCTGAGGGGCAGGAGGCCTGCAAAGGCAAGAAGAACAGCTTGCTGAGTCCCTCTAATAACTGCTGCCTGGAAAGGGCGGGCTGTCCAGTTCCCTCTGGGGCCAACTTGGAAACACTCCTTAGAGTCAGATTTGATTTGGTGAAAATGATTTAGGGAGCCTTTGAGTGGTACTACCTGGCAAGACTATTAGGGTGAGGCGAGAGGATGCAACTTATAAAACACCTAGGGATTTACCTGATAACAAATGTATAAACCTTGTATAAACACTCATCCACACATAACTTGCAGGACAGGAGACTTGAATAAAAATGAGAAGCACTGGAGGTCACTGAGAGGAATTAATACGGTGTTATAAATTCTCCGCAAAACCAGGCTATAAATTTAATACTATTGTATTTACAATCCTAATGGGACTTTTCTACATTTTAACATCACAGGAGGATTCAAAAATCTGAGAATAGCAATAATATCAAAAAAGAAGCATAACAAAGGGAAAATTACATCTTCAGAAATAGAAAAATATATATAATTAAGTAATCTTTCAGAGAAGGCTACACTTTTGACAGAATACAAAAATAGTTTATGAAAACTTAAAAATTCCAGAAACAGACCTAACAGAACGTGTGCATATAGGTGTACATCTATGTGTGTGCATGTATAATTAGATATTATATAAAGTTGGCATTTTCAAATTGGAGAAATATAAATGTGTATAATTGGAGAAATATATATTTGTATGTATACATCAATTGCTTATATTTGGAAATTGTTTTAACAACAAAATAAAGTTAGAGTTTTTACTTTACAACATGCTTCAAAATAAAAGTAAAGAAAAACTAAAGGTAAAAATTTAAATAATTTAACAAATATAGAAACATACACATTAAGTGCACAAGAATACTATAGAGTAAATGGATAATATTAGAAAATATTAAAGGCAGGAATCAAAAATAATATGTTTAATAAATAAAATATAAAACTCTTTAAAAGAATATTTCATAGAAATTGAAAGTAAATGTTCTTTTAAAAGAATTTGCAGCACAAAGAAACAATTACAAGTATGTAAAATCTTTAATATACAAAGAGTACTACAAGGGTAAATTATGATTCTATTTATGTAACATCATTAAAATGGCAAAATTATAGGGGTGAAAAAAACATTAGTGGAGCAATGTTGGGAAGAGAGAGGTGGGTATGATTATAAAGGAATAGCACAGATAAATCTTTGTGGTGATGAAATACCTCTGTGCCTTGATTGTAATGGTGGCTACAGAAAATGATAAAAATGGCATTAACTAAAAACACACATTGTGTCATGTCAATTTCCTAGTTTTGACATTGTGCTATAGTTTTGTAAGATGTAAATATTGGGAAAATAAGATGAAGTTTACACAAGAATGCTGCATTTTGCTTTGCAACTTCTCATGATTCTGTAATTAACTCAAAATAAAAAAAATAAATAGTAAATTATATAGAAAAATCTGAGGAAAATTATCATGATTTTGTAAAAATGCATTTCATATACACATTTACACACAAACACATACGCAAGACATAAAAAATGCCCAATAATCTTGTTTTATCAAACTGTAACTTATGAACATTAATAATTACAGGACATTCATATGTGAAAGAACAGAGAATTATTAAAATGACTATTAAACATTCATTATAGGGATGATACATAACAATATATGTATAAATATATATATATCAAATTGCTATTTTGTGATGGATTCATTAGCAATTTGTATTTTGTTCATTATATCAATTCTCATCTTGTTTCCAGAATCTCTTACATGACATATACATTCTTTTTAAAATTAGAAAAATAAGTAACTTATTTTAGTTTAAAATGTGTCTCAAATTTAAAAAGAGAGCAACATGTCCACATAAAGTGGTTACTGAAAGTCCTACTTTCAAAATGCATCCATGGCTCTCTGTTCCACAAGCGAAAGTAACTTGGCTCACTTTCTGAACAACAACATAGTATGTTATTAGCACATTTACACTGATCAAGGCATGAGTGCAAGATTGGACATTGTCATTTATTTGAATCTTAAGTATCTGTTGCAAAGATTTGTTCGTCTTTTCTTATGTCATCTTTCTACAAAGAAAACAATACCTTTCCTTCCTTCTCTTATTCTTGTCTGAAACAACATCGTCAATCTAGTTAATGGTGAATAAGAATATCAGAGGCATGTGTGACATTGATGTGGAAAAAATAGGTTCCTGCTGGCAATTACCCATCAAGAGCAGGTTGACTGATTGCCAAAGTTAAAACACATGCAAACTGTCAGCCATCATAATAGGGCAAATATCCCAGAACCTTGGTGCAGCGTCAGGTAGAAATTCAGTTTTCACGCTGGGAACCTGCCCTCGATGCCACTCATTCATAATCTTCTCCCATCAAGCCAGGTCTACACATTCAGAGACGTCCATCATTCCAGCAGTCAAATATATGTCCTGTCAGATCCATTCAATGGCTCTTGTGATAAGTTGGACAAGAAGTGACATGCTATACATGATTGAATAGAAGGGCATCTCATATACAATTCCTGCTGTCATACTTTGTCATCCTTTTTCTACATCTACGTGAGGGACTTACCCTTGACATTTCCTAAATTCACATATTATGGCCAATTAATAGAGAAGACAAAGGTAGAAAATAGGTTTAATAAGTTGCATATATGAATTATAACTGTGATGATGAAGTAGGTAGGTCAAATAATTAATAAAACTAGTTTGATTTTGAATGTTGAAAACAAGTGTATCAAGATTCAAAAGGAAAATCAAACTGGGAATTATGGTGACATTTAGCTTCAAATGTTGCCTAAATTGCCAGAGGCATCCATGAGGATTGACTACTGTGCTGATGTGTTTATAGGCCTATCTCTTTTAGTGTGAGGATATGTTTGCCATTACACAAATGAAATTTCTATAAATCAATGTTATATTCAATAAGCACTCATTGAAATCTTACTTTGAGCCAAATCCTGGGCTAATTTGTCTGTAGCCAATAGTGCATTCTAAAATTAACCAAGCTTCGAGTAGCAGGTGGGTAGATATTTTTTTTCACCTCAGATTTTAAAAAAATCTTTATTGTTGAAACTATTACATATGTCCTCTTTCATTCCCCACTGACCTCTTCTAGCCTACCTCCATGCCCCCCGCCAGGCCTTCACTACCCTATTGTCTGTGTCCATGGGTGTGCATATATGCATTCAAGTTTTTTTGTTGATCTCTTAGCACCCGCCCATCCTCCCCCTGCCTTTCTTCACCTTAGATTTCTCCTGAGGTTTTTATCCATAGAATTTGGTTGTATGGTCTCACTAACTTTTCCAGCTAAAACTTCTGTTTCTTTCTAGCTCAGGGACATGAGGGAGAAAAAATCATCCTTTTGACCTCCCTCTGCAGTTTCTCTACACCTGAGTCAAAGAATTTATATGCATATTTGCATAAGCCATGGACACAGCCAGTAGTTCGGTGAATGCCTGGACAGGGGGCGGGAGTGAGCGTGGAGGTCAATGGGGGAAAAAGGGAGACATCTGTAATACTTTCAACAATAAAGATAAATTTAAAAATAAAATAATAAAATTAAATTGAAATAAAATAAAATAAAATATAATAAAGGGGAAAAATAAGGATCATAACTTCTCCCCTTTAAACACCATTTAGTTATTATCCTGGCAACTGTTAGCTACAAAATTCTATGCTTAAGATCTCCTTTAAAATCATATCTGTGACTTAAATCTACGTGTTTGTGGCCAATCCAACACATTGGTTCTTGAGATCCTTTACTCTTCCCTCTGAAACTCAAATCCTCTCCTGGAGCACCCACCCCTGTAGCAACGGCACACATTTTGTCTTCTTTTGGATTTCTCTCTTTTCCAAAAATCTTTTATTTGAACATAACATTCTGACTACTATTACCCATCTTACCAGATTTATAACCCGCTGGCTTTTTCCAGTGTTGTGCTTTGAGAGTCTGGAAAACACCATTCATTTTTGGTCTCCTTTTCTTTCATTTTATTGTTTTTATAAACTTAGATCATTCCAATTACACATTTGCATTTTCCTCATCACTTTATAACATTACTTGCCATTTCATTTTTTTAACTTACTCACATTCCTTTAAATAAACTTGAGAGAGGCACTAATGAAGAGGGAGAAAACATGCAAAAGTCATAGAAAAGACGATGGTGCTTGATACAAAAAGCTGAACCTGATTTAGACAGCAGAGCTTGAAAATGCTCCCTCGTGCTGAGGGCCGGGGATAGTGGTCTAGATGAGAAAGCAAGCAGAAAAGGTAGCTAGACTTGGGAAAAAAGGAACTTCACTTTTCATGCATTCACTCATTCATTCAATAAGTGTTTACTGCTTACCTACTAGGATGCAGAATAAATCTAGACACTTAAAAATATCAGTAAACAAACAAAAGCTGTGCTTTCTTGGACTTTCCATTTTATTTCAAATAGACAAAAAAACAATGGGCAAGACATAATAAGTAGGGAAATTATATAGTATGTTAACACGCAAAAAAAAATTCTGTGAAAAACAAAACACCAAAAAAATATAGAAAAAAAGTAAGAGGCTCTGAAACGACAAGTAAATCCATCCTGGGTTGCCTGGACAACAGGGCAGCTTGAAATAGACTCTTCCAACTCTCCCTGCAAGAAAGAATGTAACTAAATCTACCTTCTCAAGGGGTGTTTCTTCCCTGGATAGGAAGTTGCCAAGGGTCCAAAAGTCAGGTGCTGGGAAACTGACCTTATCAGACAACTCCTATAAAGCAGGCTTCTAGACGTGTCTGCCTGACACACAGTGATCTGCATATCTCCCAATGACTCAGTTGCTTTCATGCAGAAAAGGGGATGTGGGCATCTGTCCTGGGTTTCAAACCCCTGCTGCATGTCCCGCAGAAGTCCTGGCCCTGGCTTGCTTCTCTCTGTAGAAAATGGGGGCTTTGTGGAACCTTTGCCTTCTCTTCTTGCTGACCCTAGATTTATAAGATTTCTGAACAAAGCTTGCCTCTTAACTCATACAATCTGATTTGTGGAGATCGTCCCAAGCCTTAGTCCAGTGATGGCGACCCTATGACACGCGTGTCAGAGGTGACACGCGAACTCATTTTTTCGGTTGATTTTTCCTTGTTAATTGGCATTTAAATATATAAAATAAATATCAAAAATAGAAGTCTTTGTTTTACTATGGCTGCAAATATCAAAAAATTTCTATATGTGACACGGCACCAGAGTTAAGTTAGGGTTTTTCAAAATGCTGACACGCCGAGCTCAAAAGGTTCGCCATCACTGCCTTAGTCCATGAGAAATGGCAATTACAAAAGACATTATTATTATTCTCTTTGTAATATAAAATTATTATGAAGTGTTTTATAAAATAAAAAGGGATTTCTGATGTGTGTCCATGAAGAAAACAAACTTAATCAGGTATTTTAATGGATAATATAAAGAATCAGTAAAACAGATTTTGAAGAAATTAAAAAAGCAAAGAAAAGAGAGAGTGAATTAGCAGAGCTAGGACTGCAGGAAGTGTAGCTTCTACCCATGAGGCTGGGGAACAAAAGAAAGAGATTGGGGTTATCAGATCCTAGAAGCCTAGAGAGGATATTCCGTGGAATTGGGGTCTGATCCCTTAGGAGGGGCGGTACCTCCACATCCTGGAAGGGAGTCCACATAGAACTACCCGTCCCCCCTGAAGAGGGCAGTTACCTTTTCCTAATTTCTAAAGTGTTATTTGTCTGCTCAGGTATATTTTTTGTTAGTAGTTTCTCCTGTAGTTAGGTTTTAAATAACCTACCTCACTCAAAGCTTATATAAATATTCATAAGCTTTTCTGCTAACATTTCCACAATTCCACTTTTTTTCACCTTTAATATATCTAGAATTTATTGTGAAATGAGATCAAATTAGAGATATAACTTGGTGTTTACAAGTGGGGAGTCACTTTGTTCACTATCATATGATAAATAATCTTGTCTTTCTTACAGTAAATGCTGGGCTTCAACCCCAGAGTTTTTTATTTAGTAAATCTGGTATGGGGCTGGAGAATTTACATGCCTAACCAGTTCCTGGCGATGCTAATAATGCTGGCCTGGGAAGCATGCTATTCTTCAAAATATGCTTTTTAATCATCTTCACCAGGTTTCAGGGAAAGCTGGTCATATTTCTTTTTTATTTGAAGGATATCAAGTCCCTTTAAATTCTTTGAAGACATTGCTTTCATGAACTTTTCTTCTGAACTCTACAGATAAAATCACTCTATGCTTCTTTGCCAGAAAATTCACAATTCTGTGTTCAGATTCAAGTTTCTAACATATTCTGAGCTCACTAGATATACTCACTGTACACAGATCAAATGTTCTTCTCTATACTATCTTATCATTTAATATCCTAAACAAATGTATATGTTGACAAATTGCTAATAAGATGCGGTGCTAAAGCAGGTGCTTTTATTTCTATTTCTATGGTATTTTTATCTTGCAGACTAAACATTGTTGTGTTATAGGTAGTCTCATCCTCTCAAAACCCTACTCCCACCTACACCCTGGTCATGTCCTTCCTAATGCTTTCTAGAATTGGATGTTCCTGCTGGTTTCAAGGTAAGATAACAGAAAGCAGGATGAAGGCCCTGTGTGGAGAAATAACAGTCTGATCTCTTAGCCACAAAACATCTGGGCAAGAGATTTTAAAACTCACACACACACACACACACACACACAAACAGAGAGACATATGCCTGGACTTTTGGGGAGACAGAGACCCTGTATTTCTGAGACTGACAGCAAACAGTGGCAAGACGACAAATGCCGGCTTCCTTGTTTCATGAAAAGATTCAGTGTCTGTCACTCTGGCATGTATAATCCCCTTACAAATTCATCAGTTTGATAGTTACTGCTACTTTCTTCTCAGAAGTTGTAAGCCAGATGCATGCTCATCTTAGTTCTTAATGTTGTTGCTGCCGATTTTCCTTTCTCCTTGGGTAATTTAATGAGAAGATAGGGGTGTGGGCAGGAAGAGTCCAGGTTAGATACCATTTTAAACCAAAAGGGTTATTGCAAGTCTGGTCCTTTTATGACAAAAGACAGTTGTATTCTCAACAATTATTAGAAACAACCAAAAACTTGAGAAATGAAAATTTGTTAGGGTGTTATTTATTTATTTATGCAATTATCAAACCCCTTATAGACAGAGAAATAGTTTGTTCTCAATTCAAGGATTTTTATTTAATTAATCTTTTTCAAAATTCTTGTTAATAATCTCTTTTCCTTCTTAAAAAACAAGACATTGTGCAAAGTCTTTTTAGTACAAGAAAAATCTTAAAGAACACAGCGATTAGATGTATCACCTGGTGGGATAGTAGTACATCAGTCTTTCAAAACAAACTACTTAATAAGCAGTTCTCATGTTAATGTTAATCATAGAATGCTTAATACAGGCATTTAAATAAAATGTTATTTAATTAATAGAATATTTCTTTTAAATCTTGCACTTCCTTTTCTTGATCACGAAATGCAAAATTGGGGAGAGAAGGCATGAGTTTTTAGTATAGTATGGTATGTTATACTGTATTATATTACAATATAGTATAGTATAAGCATTTCAGCCTAAACATAACAAATTACTTTTTCTTTAGGATTTTCTAGCAAATGAATCATAGTCTCATGAATGGTAACAAGAATAAAATTATTGAAAATTTACTTTTGAAGTAAGTATACTTAACTTGCTTTATTTTTAAGTATAAAATATTTTTAAATAAATTTTATTGATTTCAGAGAGGAAGGGAGAGGGAGAGAGAGATAGCAACATCAATGATGTGTGAGATTATTGGTCAGCTGCCTCCTACATGCCCCAGACCAGGAATTGAGCTGCAACCTGGGCATGTGCCCTGACCAGGAATTGAACTGTGACCTCCTGGTTCATAGATTGACACTCAACCACCGAGCCTGGCCAGCCAGGCTAAAATACTATTTTAATATGTCTACATCTTTACTGTGACTCACTTATTCCAACAGAAGTTCTCATCATGTTTTCTAGAAAATTTCTCATAGAACCAGACCACAGAGAAAGCTCAAATGGAGAGAGATCAAAGAGTATTTTGATAGCTGGAGGCAGTTTTCCATCCTTTTAGTTAGATTTTTTTTCAGCTTTTGTAGTCAATATAGGACCCTAGAAGAGGCAATGGAGGGATCAGCTAGTCTCTGCACAGTGTAAAAGTGACATTGATGTCTTCTTATGTTAATCTAACATTTCTTCCCTAAAACTCATTGTTTTATAGTTAATCTTTCTAACGTTTTATTTTTAGGTTTTAAACTACAGATTTAAGCTTTGTTTCTAATGCAATTTGAGTTTATTTAGCATATAAAAATCACACTTCACTAAATTAAATGAAAACTATTAATCCTAAGATCAAGTAAAAGCATTTCTCACCATTCTATCAACAAGGTACATTAGCACCCACATACACACACACACATGATATATTTAGGTTTAAATTTAACAAAATATGTACATGATCTACTTGTGGAAAACTATAAAAGACTGGTGAAAATTTTCAAAAAGAATCTAAATAAGAGGAGAGATCTTGTTAAAATATCAATTCTATCCAACCAGATCTATAAATTTAATACAATTCAATTAGTCTTAATAAATTATTTTGTAGACATTGAAAATCTGATTTTAAAGTTTATTTATAAAGCCAAACAACCTAGAGTAGCCAACATAATACTGAATAAGAACAAACTTGGAGGATACATGCTATTCAATTTCAATATTTACTAGAAAGCTACACATGACAGGGTAGTACTGGCACATGATACACATACAAACCAGGATTATGGGACAAACTGCAGCACCCAGAAATAGACCCACACAAATATAGTCAATTGATATTTAACAAAGGGGCAAAGGCAAATGAGTGGGAAAAGGGTTAACTTTCTCAGAAATGGTGCTGGAAAAATTCAATGTCTTTATGAAAAACAAACAAACCTAGAAGCTGATTTTACATTTCTTTCAAAAATTAACTAACATAGATCACACACCTGCAGATAATATGCAAAATTATAAATATTCTAGAAGTAATTATAGAAGAAAATTTAGGTGAACTTGAGTTTGGCAATAAGTTTTACATAAAACATCAAACACAAT
This sequence comes from Myotis lucifugus, assembly GCF_000147115.1. Taxonomy (NCBI): domain Eukaryota; kingdom Metazoa; phylum Chordata; class Mammalia; order Chiroptera; family Vespertilionidae; genus Myotis; species Myotis lucifugus. Next base: position 680,007 of record NW_005871325.1, on the reverse strand, counting down.
CCATTAAAATGATGAACAGATTTTATTAAAATTATTTGCAAAACACACATCTGATATATAATGGTACCCAACATATCCAAAGAACTCTTAAAACTGAACAATAACTAAGTGAATAATCCAACTAAAAAATAGGCAGAAGATCACCATTGAGCTGTATCATAGAACATGTACTATTGGAAAATAAGCATATGAAAACATGATTAAAATTATAGTCATCATGAAATTTAAAATAAAAACAGCAGTGAGATTCCACTACACACTAATTAAATGGCTAAAAATAAAAAAAATAAAAACCAACACGTGATAATACCAAATTGGCAACTATACAGATCAACTCTTACTAATTGCTAGTAGAATGGCAAAATGGTATGGGTACTTTGCCAGGCAGTTTCAGTTTCTGAAAAAGCTAGACATTGTCTTATTATATAATCCCGAGAATGTGCTTCTAAGTACTTACCCAACTGATTTGAAACTTATTTCCTCATAAAAACCTGTAATAAAATGTTCATCGAAACTTTATTTATAACAGCCCAAAACTGAAATCAACAAAATTGTGGGTTTTTTTTTTAACACACACTGGCACTTCCATACAAGGGAATATTATATGGCAATAAAATGATTGATCCAGCTCTAAATAAACATGATAAATCTTAAGTGCATCTTGATAAGTAAAAGAATCCATTTTGAGCAGATAACATGTGTATGAATTCTGAAAAAAGCAAACCTATAGAAATAGTAAAATGATTTGTAGTTGTGATGAGTTTGGGGGAACCAGAAAAAAAAACACAGAATAAAATGAAGAATGCACAAAACAATTTTACGGTATCACAAGTGTATGAGATAACCTCACTGAAGAGGTGGTGCTACCCTACGTAATTTTGTAAGTGAGTCCAGTTAGTAAGACTAAAGGCAAGAGAAACTGAATGTGAGCACTGTGCGTAGTTGATAGAGTCATTTCCCACAAGGGTAAGGGTAACAATTCTAATACTGCTCTACATGTGTTCTGAATTGAACAATTAATTAAACTAATGATGATTGCGGGAGCCAAGTTTCTCACTGTTGGAGTGGGAGGTCACAGATAAACAAATGAAAGAGACAAAAATGATCCATGTAGCAATAGTTTGGAGTTGGAGATATCAGTATAAATTTATGCTTAGTATAGATACAGATGTTTACATATAGGAATTTGTATAGATATGTATATATACACAGGTTGGTATACATGTATATCTGTTCCTGCTCTGTCAGCTGAGAGGGCCTAGAAATGACATCTCAATAAAGACACCTAGCTACCAGATCTTGATTTTTTAAATACTATGTTCCCTTTGAAAGAACTGGGGCTCTTTGGAGCAGTGGATTATTTTAGGACTAGGACATGGAGTATACAAAATAAGCCTGGGTATCTTGTAGTGTCAGAAAGTAAGAAGGTGTACACACACTCACACACACACACACACACGTACACACATGTGAGTGATAGAGTATGTCAAGGCATACAGAAGCCAGCTGAAAAAAACTCCCAATAACCAAGGCTGGAAAAATTTGACAAATAAATATAATAGAATGGTGGAGAGTTGTGTGTGTGTGTGTGTGTGTGTGTGTGTTTGTGTGTGTGTGTGTTTTGTTAATCCTCACCTGAGGATATTTTTTTCCCACTGATTTTTAGAGAGAGTGGAAGGGAGGGAGAGAGACAAAAACAGAAAAACTTCAATGTGAGAGAAATACATTTATTGGTTGCCTCCCTGAATGTGTTGGGGCCCAGGGCCAGGGGTCAAGCCTACAATTGAGGTATGTGCCCTTGACTGAAATCCAATATGAGACCCTTCAGTCCTCAAGCCAACACTCTAATCACTTACCTGCTAGGGCAAGTATTGTGTTTTTTTTCCTAATAGAAATAAAAGTTAAATCATTCAAACTTTTAAATAAAACTCCAGTTTATTATAAAATATACATACAAAGAAGTGAACAGCATAAAGACAGGTTGCAAGCAGCTTTATTATGATATACCTTTCTGGGGATATTTTTCAAGCATTTTATATGTTGGAGCTAAAACCAAAAGTCCCCACTGAGTTTTTAATTGTGGTTATTTTATTTTTTTCAGTTGTATATATTTTTGTAACTTATGCTCAATGGCTGGAGAAGGTCATTGTTTTCACTATTTGGTATTTCTGGGATTTGTTGTTGTTGTTCTAATTGTTTTGTTTTATTGAGCCCTGTTATTCCTTATTGTGTGCAGGACATTTTACTTACAATTTGCTAACATAATTTTATGCTAATAATATTATCTTCCTTATCAAAGGCTAGATGTTTTCTTTTGCCAAACAGCTGGGGGCATTATTACTATGTGATGTTTTAATTCAATTTCATGTATTTATATGGAGAGGATTTCGAACAGGAATACTCTGCAATGGAATGTTAATGTGCATTCCATTCTTATTCTTAGTGTGAGCCCCACAGATTCCAACTAAATGAAGGGGAATTCTCCAGGACCACATCCCCACTTGGGTGGGTTCTCAATTCCAAGCCCTCTCTCCCTTGTCATCTGAGGTTCTCAAGAGTGATGACACACTTCCAACCCTCTCAATTATCTCCCTAGTTATCAGCAAGTCTCCCAAGGGAAGAGCTGGCCTAACAGGACCAATTCCCTAAGCTTCTGTCTATGACTCCTAGTTCTGACTCAAAGATAAGTCACCGACTTATTAGTTTTATGATGCCCTCATGCAGATTTTTAAGGTATTTGGTATAGCCTTTATAGTTTTCCTCATCAGAAATGTTGGCACAAAGTCGCCTATTTTGCTATTCAGTCTCATTCATAAGCCTATAAGTTCCCTTTTTCTCCATTCTCAGATGAAGACACTGAGTGACAGTTCTTTATTTAATAAGGAAAGAAACAAAAAGTTGCCTACTGAGGTTGCTAAGATTCATGGTAGGGATGCAGCTTCTAGCCATGAAATTGTGAAGAAAGAAAAAGAAATTTAGACTAGTTATGCCATTGCCTCTTAAACTGCAAAAGTTACAGCCACAGCGTGTGGTAAGTGATCTGTTCAGAGGGAAAAGGCATTGATTTTTTGGGTGGAAAACATGAACAGAACACGTGTTCCCAATGAGGACAACAATGTGTTGCACAGGAAAACATTGAGCCTATATGAAAACTTCAGCAGAGGGTCCCCTGAATCAAGTTTCCACATTCACGTACCTTTAATTACAGTATATTATTATAATTGTTCTATTTTACTAGTAGTTGTTGTTAATCTCTTATTGTGTCTAATTTATAAATTAAACTTTGTCATAGGAATGTCTGTTTAGGTAAAAACATGACATATATAGAGTCCAGTACTACCCATTGTTTCAGGCATCCACTAGGGTCTTGGAACATGTCCCCTGTGGATAGGTGGCGACTACTGTATGGTAGCATAGACCACACACAAAAGGTGTACATAGTTTCAGTACTTCAACTACCCGTAGTAGAATATACATTGAGTGAGTAAGCAAAAAAAAAATAGTCTATTAAAATATCTCAAAATGACTTTTCTTCAAACATAATTTTATTATTACACATACTATTTGGTGAGCCAAAATTTTAGTTAATTCAGACTGGCTATCACTACTTTCTATCTACTTCTGTGAAGAATAAAGAGTAAAGTTTTTTGTTTTTGTTTTGTTTTGTTTTTTAATTTCTGTATGTTTGTGTGTGTGTATTTTGACCCTGGTTTTGTCAGTGTTTGTGTATGTCATTCAAAGATTACAGCCAGAAAAATAAAATTAAAATCCAAACTATGACTCAAAAGATGCAGAAGTACTGAAATAAGAGTGACCAAGCAGTAAATTCAGAAGACTGAAAGCAAGAAAAACAATGAAGAGAGAAATATAAAATAAGGGAGAAAGAAAGGGACAATGTAGGCAGAGAAAGAAAGACAGTAGTGAAAGTTAGAGGCAGAGAGACAGAATAAGTTAAAGATAAGCACACAGAGGAAAAATAATAGTGGATGGAATTAAATGGGCAAAAGGAAATATGTGTTTTATTTGTTCTAATTAAATTTCATAGGTTAAGATTTAAAAAAAACTATATGAAGTGAGGAGATATAAAGATACCTTCAAGGCTTTGTGGTGCAGAAGAATCCCCAAAACACAAATGGTCGATGATATTTGATCAGACTTTAGATTTCCGGATTGTTTGAAATATTAATCATAGAAATGGATTTAGAAGAGTGTTAGCCACTGAAATGGATTTGCTTAAGGAAATATCTTCATGTCTTGCTATAATAAACAACTGAAAAGCACTTAAAAACAGAAACTTAAAGGGGATATTTTAAATTTCAATGATTTGTAGATCATTAAAATTCAAAGCCTGGATGTAGAGATTGCACTAGATGATCTTTAAAAGTTTTTATTTTCAATTCCAAGGTTTTTTGATTCTTGTGACTATTACTCTACTGCTTCTTATTCTTTTAAATATTAACTGGGTAGAGTTAAATAGCCCTCCAACAGCTGAATCAAAATACTGTGATATTCAGGTTGTCTGACTTTGCTTAAGCAGTCATCCAAAAGAAGTTAAAAAAACAATAAGGCTGGTAGTCTGAATCCATGTTGCCTAGCGGCTATATTAAAATAATGCTGAAAACAGTATTATCTTAATTAAAAGGAAAGTACTGGCCTATAATATACTCCATTCTCCGCTATACCGGTGTTAGCAAATAATGTTTAACTGTCGTTGTCTCAGCCCATTAGCTTCTCCATCTGGTTATTTTATTATAGTGGCTCAGTAAATTAGTCAATGTTCTTATAACCTCCAGGAAACCCAGAACAGGTCAGGTCTTTTGCTAGATTGACTGGAAATTGCTATCATTAGGTGGCCCGTCTGTATTCTCTCCAAGAGTTAATGGGCATAACTGTAGAATGCGTCTGGAACTGTGGCCTGTTTTTTTTTCCTATTTCTCTGTGTAGACCCTGGAGCAATGCAAAGATATATGACCGAGGCTTTTGCAGGTTTATTCCTGAAGATATTCCATTAGCCTCAATAGTTCTAACTTTATCTTAACTCTGACTTGCACCTGTCTTTAATATAAAACCTTGCCTACCTTGGTTCTGGGATATTGTGTGACATATAAGTGCCTAGCAGAGGGATTTAAAAAGTCTCTTTCATTAGGGGCTGTCATGTGGGTTTGGGTGATGTCTTTTGGGACCATGTTACTAATGACCTTTAAATTTTTCTTCTTCATTTATGGATAAATATCTATTACAGTAAATGTTTGCCAATAACTGCAATAACTGTGATTTTTGCAATAATTTTTATTTGACTTTTAATATCCCCACCCTATGTGCTAACCACATAAAAGTGGAAAATCTAAAATTGCCAGGATATCATACAAATTGTGAACTCTAAGAAGGACACACTATATAGTACATACAAAAATTTGGGCGAATCTGAATTGAAATTTAAGAATAAAGTGTATACTTTGTAAGACTGTATTATGATAACCACTATAAAATACCTAACTCAGTGCATAAAACATACAGAGGCAAGACAAGATAGAGACAGCAAAGGGGTGTGGGGAAGAGGGGCAGACTGGCTGGATGAGAAAACCAACAGGTGGTGGGAAGTACCTGTGGCTAATGAATTTAGAGCTATTACTTTAATTTGGGGGAGTAACAAGACCAAATCAGTGCCTTAGAAAGAATGAGATTGCAATCTAGTGGGAGTGAAGCCCATTGTTTTGCCCTAGCCAGTTTGGCTAGGTGGGTAGAGTGTTGGCCTGTGGACTGAAGGGCCTGGGATTCCATTCCGGGAAAGGGCACATGCCCAGTTTGCAGGCTCGATTCCCAGTAGGGGGCCTGCAGAAGGCAGCCAATTAATGATTCTCTTTGATCATTGATGTTTCTAGCTCTCTCTCCCTCTCCCTTCTTCTCTGAAATAAATAAAAATAAATATATTTTTAAAAGCACATTGTTTTTTCTACTTTGGAATTCGGGAACATAGAATTATACTTGCTACACGGTGCTGTGGAAGGTGGAGTCATGTAAGCTTAAAATATAATTCAGCTTGAAAACAAATTACAAGAATACTGAGAATAGTGTTTTCGCATGAATATCAATCACATTTAAAATTACAATGTTCCTTTTCTTTCTCAAATCAGGGTTTATTTACAGAACAAAGACCTCTTAGAATGGAAAGAAAATATAGTGTCTAAACTCTCTTCTGAAGTACCTTTTTCCTCATAAATAACTTTGTCTTTACCTTCAGTGATGAAAAGCTTATCATTTAACAAAACATCAAATCTTAGTGTGGACACATCTGTTTGAGAAGAGAGAAAAAAAATCCTGACTTATGTTTGAAACGTTAACCACCCACCTCCTAATTCTATTTCTTTCTTTGCAACAGTACTTGCGAACTTGCATCTATTTTAACTTTAGTCTGTAACAGGGACGCTTTCCTATGTTTAAAATTATTAAAATTATATTTTATTGACATGAGCATATTTATGTAAATGTTTATGAGTGATATATGCCTCCATTTTTTTCCAATATGGACAGAAAGTATAGGAAAGGTAACACGTAGTCAAACAGACCAGCCTGTTTATAAACAGCCTGGTTTCATGTCCTAAAACATTGAGAAAGGGAAGAGTGTGCTTTGTCTTTTTCAATTGTGTCAAGCAGTTTTACTTCTCAAAGACTGCTCCCTCTGGCGTGGTGGAGACAGCAGCAGCAGGCTAATGCACCAAACCAGCATGGCATAAACGCAGGGTCAGCCAAACCTGATAACAATGCCAGCAGGGGGAAATCACCTCGCCTCAAGGAGAACTCATTTGGCTGTAGCTATAGCTGGGCTTTAGGTAGTAATTTCTGATTCTGCTGCATTGGTACATTGCCTTTGAGTTTTACTTTTTGTTTGTGTGTTTCGTTTTTATCCGCAATACTGATCAGATCTGTTGTGCTTTATTCGTATCATCTCATTGTTTACCCGCGACTGTGCCACAGAGCACAGGAAGGATGCCTGGTGGAGTGCGTGGAGGCCAGAGTGAGCTGAATATCCAATGAGCACACACTTCCATAGGCCCACTGTGCTCAAAAGACGAGTGTAGAGTGAAAGCCAGGTTTGTGAGGACAAACTGGGGCGCTCTTCAGTGGGATGGAGTCCTACATTCTCTATGGGTTTTTAGACCCGACACTGATATTCTTGATGTTCTCCAGTCCAACACCATTCCTTGAGCAGTGGAGAGATGGCAGTGACTATGATCTCTAGTCATGCGTCTCTATTCATCTAAGACAGTGGTTGGCAAACTGCGGCTTGGCAAACTGCGAATCGGCAAACCGCGGCTCATGAGCCACATGCGGCTCTTTGGCCCCTTGAGTGTGGCTCTTCCACAAAATACTGACTTCTGCGCGTGGGCCACGAAGTTTCAATTGTGTCTTTTTCAACTGTATGTGCGTGCCCACACATGATATTTTTTGGAAGAGCAATACTGAAGGGACCAAAGAGCCGCATGTGGCTCGTGAGCCGTGGTTTGCCGACCACGGATCTAGGAGAGTCCATGATTTCTCATTTGTAATGAGAAATATACAAGGATGTGTAAACAGCATGGCTTTTTATACTGGTGATGATAAGTTGATTAGTTTTACTTTTATTTTATGTAGAAAACTAGAGGCCCGGTGCACGAAAATTTGTGCACTCGAGGCAGTGGGGGTGGGGATCCTCAGCCTGGCCTGCACCCTCTCGCAGTCCAGGATCCCTCAGGGGATGTCCACTTGCCAGCTTAGGCCTGCTTCCTGGGGGATTCAGCCTAACCTGGCAGTCAGACATCCCTCTGGCAGCCTGGGAGCCCTCGGGGGATGTCCACCTGTCAGCTTAGGCCCAGTACCCCTTAGTGCTGCTGAGGAAGCAGGAGAGGCTCTGGTCACTGCCACTGGACTCGAAGCCATCAGCCCAGCTTACGGCTGAGCAGAGCTCCCCCTGTGGGAGCACACTGATCACCAGGGGCAGCTCCTGCATTGAGCATCCGCCCCCTGGTGGTCAGTGCACATCATAGTGACTGGTCGTTCCTGGTCGTTTTGCTGTTAGGGTCAATTTGTATATTACCCTTTTATTATATAGGATAGCTACATATACTAATAGCTAGCAGTACTGAATATCTCAAAAGTGACAAAGGCTATACTCAGACCTTTACATCCATTTCTCATTTAATTTACAAGTCAATTATAAGGGTATATTTCATTATTTTTATGTTACAAATGAGGAGCCCAATGAAGAGTTGAACTCTCCCAGTCTCAAACAATGATCAAGAGGAGAAGGAAGTGGAACTGCATGCTTATTAAAAGGCCCTGCAATACTCTTAAGCTCTAAATTTGAGTCCTATACATTAATTCTTCATGGTGATTTTCCACTTGCCAGTCTTTCTTCTTTTATAAAAATATTTCACACTTTTAATTTTATATATTTATATCTATTTAATTTGGGTATATGTGTATGTAATATACATATATTTATATTTAATATGTATCATATTTATATTAGAATAATGCTTTTCTAATTTGAAAATTTAGAAAAATTTTAACATTTCTTGACTTTTTTTAAAAAAAATTTTTCTTCAGTGTTTGAAAGTTTTTGTTCCTTCAGCATTTCCTCCAATTTAATTCCCTTTTTTATTATTTTGGCTTCCTAATTTCAAGTTAGAGGTTTTCTTATATGCTTGTTGATTCTTGGTTGTTATGTTTCTAACCAGAAAGCTCACTGAAGTGCTATAAATATGTACTGAAATGTGAGTTTCTCTGGCAGATCATGTCCTGGGGCTGTATTGTTGAGGCCTTTCTGATGTGTTTATTTAGGTCTTTGGGCTACTCAGGTTCTTTGGTCTTCTCTGAGGACCTTCTAATATTTGCCAGGAAGGTGTCAACCTGGTTGAAAATCCTGTGATTGTGAGAGGGAGAAGAGGGCTGGTTGTTTCTCCATTTGATATATGCTCACTTAATTCCTTTATTTTATGTACATGTACCTGCTGTCAATTGTGGTTTCTGTAGTCATGCTCCAGTTTACCCTCTTCTGCCTGGATGAGGAAGGGACAGCCACCCAGTTGTACAGAGTTGGGGTGGGAATCTTTTACTGTCAGAGTAGCCCATATTTATACTAGCCAATTTCTGTTACCTGCCCTAATATCTTGGGTTGGTGTTTTTTTCCCCTCAGTTTTGCTCCAGATTGTGATATTTCCTTTTTTAGCCCCATCTTTACTCTGGCTTGTAGATCACCTGTGACTGACTATTTCTGAGGCATCTTAGTGACATCTAAGCTTTTTCTACTTTGGATCTATTTGCTAAGTCAGGTTCCACTCATCCTCCTTTTTGCTTCCAAAGTGTTGTCGCTAATTTCTTTTCATTTCCTCTATGAGATTATACCTTTAAAAAATCCTTTCATTGATATTATACAAGGATTAAAGAACAACTCAAAGCTAATATGAATGCTTCATCTATTATTTTTATAAACAAGAATAAAAAATTTTCATACTTCTACAATAATTATTCATAAAGTCCCAATTCCACAAATAAATATTAATAGTATCCTATATAATAAAAGGCTAATATGCAAATAGACTGAACGGTGGAACTACCGGTTGCTATGATGCGCACTGATCACCAGGGGGCAAATGCTAAACACAGGAGTTTCCCCCTGGTGGTCAGTGCACTTCCACGGGGGGAGCGCTGCTCAGCCAGAAGCTGGGCTCAAGGCTGGCGAGCGCAGTGGTGGTGGCAGGAGCCTCTCCCACCTCTACAGCAGTGCTAAGGATGTCTGACTGACATCTTAGAGAGTGGGCCTAAGCCATCAGTCAGACATCCCCTGAGGGTTCCAAGACTGCAAGAAGGTGCAGGCCGTGCTGAGGGACTGCCCTCCCCGCCTTGAGTGCATGAATTTCATGCACCAGGCCTCTAGTTAAAATATAATATACCATAATATTATCAGTACTTGTATTTTTAGCTTCTCTTATAATATGAGGTTTTGCATGGCTTCGCAGATTGAGAATATGCAATGGATGGGGGCTGGGTCAAACCCTACCTGAGCAAGTGCTAACAACATCTCAGTCTGCTGATATAGTATTTCCCTTGGTAAATGCTGTTCATATCTCTCAGAGGATCTTGCTTTGATGAGGATGAGATATTTGCTTTGAGGCTGGAAAAGTTTCTCTTAGATTTAAACTGCTATTCCAACTAACAGCATTTTTTTTTTGCAAATACAATCTCACATGGAATAGAAAAAATTAGGAGGAATTCTGGGCAGGAGGGAAAATTAATTTTAGCATTTGAAGCAGAGTTATGTAGGGTCTCAAACTGCAAGGCAACTGAACCCATTCAGGCAGAGTCCTATATGCACAGAAAGCCTTGGTGGAACTCGGGCTTTATTTCCTGGAGAGAGAAGCACACCCTGCAGAACCTCACTGTAAGGGTCCAGCTTAGAGGGTCCAGAAGCCAGTGTGTTGCATTATGTTTAGAATTAAAAGTTTATTTTCTTCTTGGGATGAGTGACTGACATATTAACCCAGAAAAAAACACACACAAAAAACAACAAAACATAGAGGCGTATGCAAAACATTAATACTACACTGTACTGTTTTTGGAGCAATACATTTCCAAAGCCCAGGATAGGCATGGTTTTTAGAAGAGCACTTGATTAAAGGTCACAGCTGGAGGAAAAGCCATCATACACAGCCCTGGGACACAAACATCTTGAGGACTAGACTATGGAGGCAGGGAGGTTGCCAGTTCAATTATGGGGATCTCTGACAACAAAAGAATTGACTTTTCTTTATACAAAGCCCGCATCAGTCTAGCACTGAAATGCTAGGAAGGAAAAACCCAAGGGGAAGTAAAAGCTTTTAAATAAGAGAGATGAACAGGATGAAAAATGATAGGTCCTCAAGGGAGCCATTAGGAAACTAATCTGAGATTTGGTCATATTTTAGAATTCCTGTGAGTTCAGGGCTGATGCTCTGATATTTGTGTATGATATGTGTCTTGGTGAGTCCCTGGAACTTCAGAAATGTGGGAGACGTGAATGATTTGGTGTTAGAGTGATCACTCATTACTGAAGGAGCAACAGCGGTGGCATTGGAATGAGCCCAGGACTACATATGCATCCTCTGCATGGGAATTGACAATATAAGGGGGAAAAGGGAGTAAATTTGGACATATGTTATCCCTAATTTACTTTGGGGAAAAAAAAAGATTTGCTTGATAAAGTAAAGCCCAATTTGGAACATTTTCTGGTGTGCTTATTATAATACTAGAGGCACAGTTATATGAAATTCATGCACCAGTAGGTTCCCTAGGCCTGGCCGGCGATCAGAACTGATATGTGGGGTGACTGGCAAGGTGATGTCCCCCCACCCCCCTGGCACTCACCTTGGCTGGCCTAGTGCTGCCCGCTCACTGGCCCCACCCCCCGTGCCGCTACCGGTAGTTTAGACTTTTATTATATAGGATTTGGGATTATCATGTCATCTGGCTCATATTCGTTGATGAGCCTAGATAATTTAAACTTTATGAGATGGGAGAGAAGAAGGGTGATTTCTTGTCATTTCTTGTCTTTGAATTAATTTTGGATATTACATCTTAAGTTATATCAATTGAAGAAAGAATAACATGGTATTTATGAGTAGGTACTCCAATTAGTAGAATCTGATCTTGAGTAGCAGCTCTCAGGAAATCAAGTAAATTAAAATAGCACCATCCCAATTTTCTCATCTGTAATATGGAATAACAAGTATATTTAATAAAGGTAATACACTTTAAAACATTAACTCATGCCCGAGCTGGTTTGACTCAGTGGATAGAGCATCAGTCTGCGGATAGAAGGGTCCCCAGTTCGATTCTGGCCAAGGGCACGTGCTGGGGTTGCGGACTCGACCTCCCCGCTCTCCCCTAGTGGAGGGCGTGCAGTAGGCAGCCAGTCAATGATTCTCTCTCATCATTGATATTTCTCTCTCTCTATCCCTCTCCAAAATCAATAAAAAATATATTAAAAAACAAGCAAACATTAACTCATTTATTCATATGCAGGATAGTTTCCCAAAGTTTGTGTGCATAAGAAGCCCTTCTGGAACTTTCTGTTTAAAGCTTACAGATGAACCAAATGGTTTCCCTTAGGCATTATTAAGGTCACACTGACCCGGGTCCTTGTTTTCTGTTAGGGAGCATAGTTTGAAAGAGATTTCATTAATGCCTTTGACAGTAGTTAGAAACAAATGGACAAAGGAAATAACCTTCGTTTAAGGTTGCGATAGTTAGCAAAAAAATAATAATAATAATAATAATAATAATAAATAAATAAATAAATAGAAAAAATTTGGATGTCCAATTATCTTTGAACTTTAGATAGACAATAAACATTCTATGCAATATCTGAGTTAAATTTAGGACTGCTCAAACATTATTCATTGTTTAGATAAAATGAAAATTTATCTGGGAGTCCTATATTTTATTAGACAATCTTACTCTGTGTGTAAAAAGAGGAAAACGTTTGAGAAAGAGGGTCTGATGTGTTCAGGTGAGTAAATGGGCTGCCACTAGCATTGGATTAAAAGTGGTTGCTGATTTTCCCTATTCAATCAATACCTTATGAGTCAAAAATGGTTTACTTAAAGTATGGGCGGAATCCATCATCCATACTGGCCCTGACCTTGAACACAGCAACCCACCCACAGTTATAGCAGTTTTCATAATTATCTCAGCAGACACCAGGTGGCGCTAGACAAATGAACAACCATATGAGCAAAGGCTTTGGTTGGTTGGTTAATGGATTTCCCTCAGTGTCTTACCTAACACATCTCTGCCTAACATGAACATTACATCCTCAGCTCTCTTCAACTCTTCAGTTTGAGAACTTTACCCTCTCTTTGTAAGCGAGGATAGTTTTCCAAATTTTCGGATGATCATTTTCTGCATTTTCATATCGGGAAGCTATGTAATTGTTCTTTTCCTTTGCTAGAGCAGGCAGTCCCCACTGGCCCTCAGTCCTCTAACCATGTGCCTAGCGTGGAAGTGATGATAAAACCAACAGCTGGAGAACTAAAACATATGCCAGGCACACTCTCTGCCAGGCACTATCAGAAGGATTTTACAGATATTGTCTCATTTGATCTTACAATGACTAATAGATGAGTAAACTGAGTCTTAGAAATGTTAAATAATTTTCCCAGGGCACACAGCTATTGAATGTCAGCATCTCAATGGGCTCTCAGTTTTGTTTGAATCTGGGAGTACATTGCACTAGTGCAGTGATGGCAACCCTATGACACGCGTGTCAGAGGTGACACGTGAACTCATTTTTTTGGTTGATTTATCTTTGTTAAATGGCATTTAAATATATAAAATAAATATCAAAAATATAAGTCTTTGTTTTACTATGGTTGCAAATATCAAAAAATTTCTATATGTGACACGGCACCAGAGTTAAGTTAGGGTTTTTCAAAATGCTGACACGCTGAGCTCAAGAGGTTCGCCATCACTGCTCTAGTGTATTGGCCTTCAATGACAAGGAGAAGAGCCTTTATATTTAGCTGCTGCTTTAGTTCTCTAAGAATATTCCACACACATTTAATGAGAGTTCGTATGCTGGTCAGGATATTAAGCTCTGTAACACTAAATAAATAAGACCTGGTGGCTGGTGCCTGCCCTTCAAGCCTAACACAAAGCCGGGATGTATTAGGTGTTCATGAAATATTGGTAAAATGAATGAGTAAATGCACTTCAGTAACTTAACATGTAATGGATTTGATCTTACTAAAATAGCGTATCGGCTTTATAAAATGCACATATATAATCATTTAAACCACACTTACTGCAGATATGACTATAATACAATTAACAGGGATGCTCACTTAACGGAATGTGCTTTTCTTTTCTGATGGTATTTGACCTTGTATTACCATTTTCAGAAGCTGGGCAGTAAATATGCAGAACTAAGAATAGTAGTGGGATAAAAAAGACAGGTATGACCAAACTGTTCTGTTAGCCATGCTGCTACTGGGTTAGAAGAAGCAGAAAAATCTAAAATTAAAAAAACAACAACAAAAAAAACCCAACTATGCAGTCATCAGGCTGTAAAGAAAGGCACCCGGAAGTGGAGAAGCAGATGGAAGAAGGATGGGACACGCTCTCCTAATAAATTACATCTGTGCCCGGAGGCGGGGAGGAGGGCAGTTTCCACTGAGGCAGAAAGAGGGCTGTGAAGAGTTTTCTCTTTGAAAATCTGAAGGGCAATAGCAGCGTACGGTTTCTATTTTGTAGCAGAATTGTAAGGAGCTGAAGGAGAAAACACTTACTGGAACATCTGCCGGGCCAACCACTTCAAGGAAAAATAAGCAGGCGGCAGAATGAGCACATCTGCCCGCCGCTGGGCGAGGTTGTGGGAAGAGAGCAACATCAGAAAGAGCAGCAAGAACGGGTGTGGAGGACGCTTCATCCTGCAGATTTCCCCGGAGCTTCGGCGGGAGGAGAGGACGAAGAGTTACTCATCCAGAGGGTGCTTTCCCAGAGAAAGACTTCCTCTCCATCTGGCTGCCCAACGGAAAGGTGCCTGTGTCGTCAATGTCATCACAGCAGCTGAAACATGACAGCAGATGACAGTCAGTTGATCATCTCTGTGTAGAAACCACTGCATCCAACATGGGCGCTGGGGAAGCCCCTAGGCTTCTTTTGCCTTAGGGAGGCAGTCTGTCTGAAGGAGCAGGGCATGCTCATCCCCCTCAGGGTGCACACAATGTGACTGAGGTGCAGCCGACTTTGATACGGAATTCTAAACACCAATGTTTCGCATCCTGAGTAATACACTGTTTTAAATATCAATACAGTTAGGGGGCTTTGTCAAGGAGAAGGATTGCCTGCAAAATGACCCTGGAATGTTACTATAGGTTTCCTGGACAACATGTTATCTGTGACCAAAAGTCCCACCTTTTGCTGGGAAGCCTGGAACATCCCATAAAACTCAAGTTAATACTTTGTCTCAGCCCTACCAGGTTTGCCTCAGTGGATAGAGTGTTGGCCTGAAGAGTCCCAAGTTCGAGTCTGGTCAGGGCACATACCTAGGTTGCAGGCTCCATCCCGGGCCCTGGTTGGGATGCGTGCGGGAGGCAATCAATCCATGTGTCTCTCTCACATTGATATTTCTCTCTCTCTACCTATCCCCACCCCTTCCACTTTCTCTAAAAATCAATGGAAATATGTCCTTGGGTGAAAATTAACCAAAAGATTAAAAAAAAATTGTTTCAGAAAGTGATCTCAAATCCATTCATACGAAGGCCCAACGACGGATTGATCAAGACATGTGTTTATTCTTTGATTCAGTACTTATTTGCAGAATTTCATGCTTGTCAACATGATATTCCTTGAAACCTGTGAATATTTTACTCGACATGACAAATGGACTATGCAGATGTGATTAATTCAAGGCTCCCGGGATGAAGAGGTTTTCCTTAATTATCCAGTTGTGCCCTGTCTAACCACATGGATCCTTAAAATTAAAGAATTCTTCTTGACTGAGCTCAGAGAAAGAGCTGTGATGATGAAAGCAGATCAGAAATAGAATCTGGGCAGCCTCTGAAAACTAGAAAAGGCAACGAAATAGATTCTTGCCGGGAGTATCCAGAAAGGAACTCAACCTTGACAGCCCCTTGAATGTAACCCAATGAGACCCATGATGGACTTCTGACCTATAGAACCTTAACATATTAAATGTATGTTGTTTAAGCCTTTATGTCTGTAGTAACATGTTATAGCAGGAAAAGATAATTAATACATGTTCTAGCCATTAAATTAGGTAAAATGCTTTTAGGTGCATAATTAGGCCATTCAAGAGTATTGGTGATAACTACCTCTTAAACTCATCTAGACTTCTTACATAAAAGTTTTGCCCAATGCATATTAAAGCTTCTACAGGATAGACAGGTAGATAAAACCCTGCATTGGTGTTTGAATTTGTTTTATCTACATGCCAAACACTAAAATTTTCTGCCAAATCTGTTATAGTTGGGATAGGATATAAAAAGAACTCAGAGTGAACACAAAACTCACCATTCCCAAAATGCATCACGATATAACAGGATTTAATGAAGAATAATATGTAGCAATTGCTTTTTTCTGAAGCTCCTAGTTTAAAGAATCAAAGACTGGAGGCAAGAATGGTGACTCATGGTAAGGGAGACCTACTGTCAACATCCCATTTGGAGGACCTTTGCCCTCCGGTTGAGGAAGTTGTGGCAGCTGGAGCCTCACACACCTCAGGCCTACAGCTAAAGAAATGGGTGGGAGGGGGAAAGCCCAGGGTTGCTTCCTGAGAATGTAAGTCTTTTGTAACATCAGAAAAGACAGCAGTCACAGGAGTTGTAACTGTATAAAATCAATTTCCCAGCTATGAGGTTGTTCTGCTGAGAGGACCTTTCTCCCTCCCCACTATTGCCAAAGATTGGGCAACTAGAAACCATCTTTACTTCCTTGACTCAGTGAAGTACTGAGGGGACAAATTCTAAAGGCCAAGCAAGCTTTTATGTAGTTTGGTAACAAAAAAACCTGAAGTATGCTCATCAGGACATTTTCCACTATGTACCCTTCTTACTATTTTACTATTATTTCAAGAAACATAATAGCTCTAAGCTCAACAATACTACAAAAGATCCTGAGATCCCAAGGACAGAGAATTAATGTTATAACTAGAATTAAGGTAAGATTTAGATTTCTTTACACTAGTATAAATATTATCCTGGCATGATTTGGGCCCTTTAATTCATGTGGAACAACGTCTGAATAGCACAACATACCTAAGTATCATTGCTGATCAAGTTCATCCTATCATGTTGATGGCATATCACAATGGAGATGGCTTCTTCCAACAAGACAATCGACATGCCACAGTGCTCGTATTGTGCAGGAGTGGTTTCAAGAACATGAAGGAGACTTGACCTTGCTTAAGTGGCCCCCACAATCACCGTATCTCAATCCAATTGAGCATTTGTGGGACGAAGTTAAAAGAGCCATCAGGCAGCTGGTTCCACAACCATCAAATCTCACAGAACTGGACAGTGCTATTCATCAGGCATGGTGTCAGATTCCTCACATCACCTTTCAACATCTCGTGGAGTCAATGCCAAGAAGAATCGCCACAGTATTGAAGGCAAAAGGTGGCCCAACGAAGTACTGATGGGGTGGTCATAATAATCTGGCCACTCAGTATATGTATATGATAGGTGTATATACATATATATCTAATAGAGTTTTCATTCATAATTTTAGTCACAATATATCACAAAAATTAAAAGATATTTATTTCCTATTTTATTTTATCAAAGGATTTAAAAAAGATACTTAAACCCTTTAATTTGTTTAATAATCTTGCTTATGAACAAATTTTAGTTATACAGCAACTATACAAAATGAAGTACAACACTCATAGTCTTAATTTACTTTAATTCAATAAAATCCCTTTATTTTATTTAAAAATACATCTTACATTTTATTTTTATTAATTTATTTGGGTGACATCCATAATAATAAAAGCGTAATAGGCTAATTAGACCAGACAGCTGAACGACCTTAGGGACGTCCTTCCGGACGTCCTTCGGGATGAAACCGCCACTGCAGGGGCCGAGGCAGAGGTGGTTAGGGGCAATCAGGCAGACAGGCGAGCGGTTAGGGGTGATGAGGCAAGCAGGCAAACAATTAGGGGCTATGAGGCAGGTAGAGGTGGTTAGGGGTGACCAGGCAGGCAGGTGAGTGGTTAGGGGCGATCAGGCAGGAAGAGGGGTTAGGGGTGATCAGGCAGGCAAATTGTTAGAGGTGATCAGGCAGGCAGGCAGAGGCGGTTGGGGTGATCAGGCAAGCAGGTGAGCAGTTAGGGGTGATCAGGCAGGCAGGTGAGCAGTTAGGAGCCAGTGGTCCTGGATTGTGAGAGGGATGTCCGATTGCCAGTTTAGGCCTGATCCCGATCAGACATCCCCCGAGGGGTCCCGGATTGCAAGAGGGACTCCTCCCCCTCATGATTTTCCACACTGGGCCTCTAGTTGATTAATAAGATTATAGAGGTTTCAAGTGTGTTTTTCTATGATATTTTATTTGTATATTGTATTGTGTGCCCACCGCCCAAAGTCAAATCTTCTTCTGTCACCATATATTTCTCCCCATTTACCCTTTACTATCCCCCATCCCTGGTAACCAAATAGTATAAATTAAATGGAAATTTGATGAATGACATTTTCAATAGAGGAAAGGTTAGAATAGATAAAACTCAGGTTTGACAAGGTATAGAGAATTGAGCACTATAATAATTGCTAGGGGTAGTTTAAATTGATACTGTTTTTCTGGAACAAATCTTGATAATATATATAAAAATCTTTAAAAATGTGTGTGTCTATATTATCTTTGACCAAGCAACTCTACTCCTAAAAATTCCAAGGAAATAATTTCAGCAATTCAGAAAATTTATTTTAAAAATTGTATACACCAGAAAATTAATCACAGCAGTATTTATATCAAAATATTAGAAATAACCCAAGTGAAATACTTGATACTGACCAGAATTTAGCAAAAATGAGTAGCAACTATCTATACCTATATATGTCTATATAATATATATACATATAAACAATATAAAGTTCTTAAAAGTAGAAATATAACAGCACTGCAAGTTGTCAACAAATATACATGGAAAATCAGCCTACAAAAGAAGAAAGTTAAAAATAATGTTATTTTTGCAAATATAGTTATGTGTGTACAGAAAATTCTAGGAAGACCAAACACCAAATATTTATAGTACAGACCTCTAGATAGTGGAATTATGAATAATTTCAAATTTTATTTTTTTGCTTATCTTTATTTTCTATTTGTTCTATAATAAGCATGTATTTCTTATGTAATTTGAATATACATTATATTTAAAAATTGAGGGCATTTGCTTATTAAAGCAGTCCTGGTCGCTGCAGGACCCATGAGGTGGTGTTGGTAAATCAACCAAAATTTGATGTGAGCTTTGAAATCTTTCTGGCTTTTGTCTTTTGGTGGTTATTTTTATTTTTTTATTATTTGTTTTAGTTTAGTTTTTTGTTGTTATATTTTTTCCTCTTCCTTGGTTTTCTGAATCTGACACAAAAGACAAGAGAAACAAATGACTTGTCAATATTCTTTTTCATGCTTCTCTAGTTGGCCTGTTCACACCTAAAGCTGAGGTGTTTATCTACCCAGTGGACCCAAAGAAACACTGTCAAGAAAATACAGCATACAGAAAGGGTGCGATGATTCAGAGAATGGAAATCTTTATCATCTATCAGTAGCCTGGCAATTTAGAGAGCCGGGTAGCCTTCAGGTTAAGATAGGAGTGAGTTTCCTTCCTGTGTTATGTTTCACTCTTTTTGAATGAATGGAACAAAAGCTGAGACTTAACATCCCCTCCCCTGAACCCTGCTTTATATTATAATTTTAACCTTGTTCACTGCATCTGCTATTTCCTGTGGTTGATTCAAAGCAGGAGCAAACTGTGGATTCCTACTACATAAATTCATCGGCTCCAAACTTATGTAGCTATTCTGGAACATTCCGCAGGGTTGTCTTTTGTTATGACCTGCTGTAAAACCTGATGGTGTGTGTACGGTAAACATAGAAAGGTCTAGCTAACAAATGGGTCTCTAGTCATTTTAAAAAACCCATTACTACTTTCAGATATTTTACTTGTGTGTTGGAGCATGCACTTTATTTAGAAGTTTCTTTATTATTATTTTTAGGGTTTTAAATTTATTTTCTTCTCAAATGTCACAGAATGTCTTACCGCCCATCTGCTCAAGAGGCATAATTTTATATCTGACAGTCTTTTTTGACACCTCCCTGGAGTGGGAGGAATGAACACATTTTCATTCAGTTGGGAACTCAGATTTTGGCTTTCTTCTTCACCCTGTAGAAATGAGCCTTTTGAGCAGGGTCCACATTACGTAAGTGTTTGCATGCTGGGCGAGGAAACAATGACTCTTTTTAAGAGGATAACCCTGTTGACCTACTCAACCTCGTAGGCCACTAATGTGAATTGGTATGTTGTCATGTCAGCCAACAACTGGCTAATTCAAGCCAAATATATGGCAATTTTTACACATCAGAGTTGCCTACGTATATGCTGCTTCACGCTTGATATTTGATTAAGTTCTAACAGTAAATAATAATATTTATGAATAACATTATAAGACAATATACTAAACATTATGAGAACAAACCATCATTGGTTCTAGTTTATCTTTAGAAGACAATACAAAAACTTCTCTATTGCAAACATTGTGCTATTAAGGATCTTTTTTTTATTTACTTTTTTTTATTTACTCATTTACTTTTACTCATTTTTTATTTACTCATTTACTTTTTTTTAATTCTCACTGGAGGATATTTTTTCATTGATTTTTAGAGAGAGGGAAAGACAGAGAGAAATATCGATGTTCAAGAAATACATCAATTGGTTGCCTCCTGCATGAGCCCTGACCAGGGCCTGGGCTGGGGAAGAGCCTGCAACCCAGATCCATGCTCTTGACCAGTATCAAATCCAGGACGCTTTGGTCCAGAGGCTGACGCTCTATCAACTGAACCAAACTGGCTAGAGCATCTCATTTACTTTTTAAACAATTGTTATTATGATACTTGAGATGTGTCAGCCATTTTTACTTTTTAAACAATTTTTATTATGACACTTGAGATGTTTCAGCCACTTAAAAGATCACTTTGGGATAGCCTGATGTATATTATGATAAGCAGAGTCCATTCAGTATGGCTTTTGCTCACCTCTGAGAAGGTGATAAGTTCGAGTGGCATTTTAGCATCAGTAAATCGGAATTTAAAAAATAGCTATTTTTGTAAGACTGGACAGATTTCAATTCTAGTGGCAAGGGATCAGATTAACAAATTACATATTTGTAAAAAAAAATAAGTCATATCTTAAGAGTGTACAAAAATAAAATAAATAAGCCAGAGAGGCAGCTATATGGGTGAAAAAATTACTATGGGACTTAAAAATATTAGAGTGACTCAAGAATGTAGCTTATCCTAAAACTCTAAACCTTAGATTAGATCACTCTGTGCCTTTTTAAGGTACCTATAGTGTGATAAGCAGCAAAGAATGGAGAATAAGCCCTGAGCCCTGACACAACCCATAGGTTCAGTTTATAACATAATTAGAAAAAACATAAATATGTGAAAATGTAAGAATTGCATAGAGTTAAAGATTATAAACATGAGGAAGAGATTGCCAATGGTTGTCTTATCAGTAAAGGCTTAACACTACTTTGATGGACTCATAGTAGAAGTTTATGGAGAAAAACTATGATTACATGTATTTCTATTGTTGTAATGTACCCCGCGAATCACACAAGGATGCCTCAAGAGGTCGAATCAAGGAGTCACATTTATTGCAAATCCGGGACTATAACACACCTTGGTCTTCCCACCTAATGGCCTCTTGCATGTTGATCTCTCAATCTAAATATCTTCTGCCCCAGCCAGAAACATGTGCAGGTCATTACAATACAAGAGTATGCAATGGCAATTGCTGGATGGAGAATGATGACAGCAGACAGGAAGCAACAATTTATTGAGCACCGACTATGCCAGTCACTGCTAATGAATAACTGTTTTCATTTGATTGCCTTCCAACTTCATAGAGTAGACATTACTGTACACATTTTATTTTTAGCTGAAGAAACTAAGGGCAGTGAGAGAATGTCACTCACAGAGATCTAGAATGTGGTAGAGTAGGACCTGTTGGTCCCACTGCATCATGCTTCCCCTGATGAAATGCAGTTGTGATAGAAGAATAAGACAAAGAATCTGTTCAGATATTAGGAATAATTTTTTAAAATAGTAACATATGACCATATATAGAGTGAAGGTAATATTTTCAGTGTCAGTTTGTTTTTGTTTTTTATCAAGTTTTGGGTTTAGACTGGGAAGAGTGGTCTGGCTTACAATGGAGCATTCAACAGATGTGTTCATTAGGCAGTTAAAATGTTGGTATGTGTGTATGGAAGTAGGTGTTGCACGCTCTTAACATAGTTCTTTTTATTGATAGAAACCTAAAAAAATAGTTTTAGAATTATATGTTTTGATGGCAAGAGTTTTATAACAAACTTTTGTCTTCCTGAACTACCATGATACTTGAATTCCAAAATAATTCCTCATGTTCTCATCTCTGTGTGAGCAAGAAGGAGGTAAAAGAATTTGTAGTGTAGTTTCAATAGTTTCATAAATGTAGTTTGACATAAAGAACATAGTAATCTCATTATAACACCCGTCTGAATGAGTCAGAATTCAGTACAGATGAAAACTAGTTATTTTGAACATAAAAGACATTTAATCCTGGGAAGTAGAATCTCAAACAAATCTGATAGGACTGGCAGGCTAAGGTCTGCCTGAGATTCATAGAGGGTTGCCACCTAGAGAATCCGTGCCTGGATGGCATGGTTCAATAGTTGAATGTCAACCTATGAACCAAGAGGTCATGGTTCGACTTCTAGTCAGGGTACATGCCTGGTTGCAGGCTTGATCCCCAGTGTAGGGTGTGCGAAAGGCAGTTGAACAATGATTCTCTCACATCATTGATGTATCTATCTCTTTCTCTCCCTCTCCCTTCCTCTCTGAAATAAATAAAAATATCTTAACAAAAGAAGAAAAAAAAAGAAAATCCATAGAACTGGACAAGCAAAAGAAATGCCAATTCTGCCACAGTCCAGAATCTTGAAACATGGGGTAGCTGCTGACTAAGCTGCTTGAGTCCTGATCTGGGAGTAGGGAGCTGCTGTCAGGACTGCTGGCCCCAGAGCCCTGTAATGATTGCTTG
Organism: Myotis lucifugus; assembly: GCF_000147115.1. Lineage (NCBI taxonomy): Eukaryota > Metazoa > Chordata > Mammalia > Chiroptera > Vespertilionidae > Myotis > Myotis lucifugus. The sequence continues at coordinate 657,176 of NW_005871325.1, read as the reverse complement.
ACGTGCAACAGTGAAATGGATGTTTCAAGAGTTATTGCCCATCTCTCAACTTAATTACAGATTCAACACGCAAGCAAGTGTATCCAAATGGTGGGTCCTAAATTACATCTGAAACTCCAGGTAAAAGGGAGTCTGGGAAATGTAATATTTTGTTGTCCAGCCTCTTCAATAAAGGAGGGCACTCTTAAAGGAGTTTGGAACAGATGGCGAATAACACAATTTAGCATATACACCATAATAGACAAGTGTAATACGCCAGAGAATTTCTCTAATGCATGTTCCTGAAGTAGAAGGGAGAAATTGGTGGGTAATTGGCAACCAGTTTCAGGGAGGTAATTGTTGAGGAAAGCAATGATTGCTGAGCTTTGAGCAGCCTTGGAAACCATTAGCATAATGAGAAAGACACAGATATCAGGAAATGTTATAAAACCTGTAGTGTAAACTTGGAGCCTTCCTCTCCATCTTTTCCAAGATTCCTTTAGTGAATTGATATAGTGCCAGCAATATGACTGCCTCAGACCAAGGCGAGGCCTGTTCTGGACCATAGTCTTTTGTGTGAGTAAAGAAGGTGAAGAACTCCATTAAAGAGATTGAGTGCATTGATCCTAGAACCACAATTATGACGTTTATTTCAACTGATCTTTCCAAATCGAATTGTGCTGTATGTTCAGGATGCACTTGGAAAATGATCATTCCGTATGATAAATTCATACTGCAGACCCTTGTAATGTGCCAAATGAGCTTTTATGTGACACAGTAACTTTTAAAGCTTGCCAAAACTCTGAAATGTTGTAAAAGGTGTCGCTAGCTTTCAACATGTGCTAATTGGGTTTGCCTACACAGATGGCATCGAAGAGGAAAGGGGTGGGGGGAGAGGGGAGGAGAAAAAAAGGTTCCAGCTTGCAGTTTCTAATCAAGAAAAGTATGGGACTAACCCAAACAGAAGAACAAATAATTTAACGTCCTTGTTTTTATTGGTGGGTATAATAGGATGATTTTAATTTTATTTATTGTGTTTTAAGGAATTTGTGTGTAATGTTACTATTTAGGGAAAAACAGAATCTCAACAGCATAAAATAAATAAGTGAGGTACTATAAGACTCTGAGCACAGTTTTCAGCATCCCTAACTTAAAGTGAACCATCTATTTTTACAATTACATAAATGGGTCTGAGGAAGCTGCGTAAATAGAGTTGCTTCTATGTGAGAAAATCGGTAGGATTTCTTGTTTCTCTGTATAATTTTTCTATTGACTTTTATACCAATAATCACATATTCCTTTTTTTTTATTTTAGGGGCTAAAGTTGACACAGTGTTAAAATCTACCAAACTGAAATATAGCTACTTTGTCACATGTAAGTGACTAAGAAATCAGTTATCTGAAAAGACCATGCCATTTTCTGTTTTCAAGAGCTATGCTTCTTGATGTTCTTATTAACCCAGTATTGTCTGTTACACAATTTTGTGTGAATATTTTACATATTGTCATTTTCTTAACAGATTTTATAGCATCCAGATGTTTAAAAATGCTTTTCTGCCAAACCAATTACACCAAACCAATTACACTACTTCAATTTCACTCATTCTTCTTTCTGATATTATCTGACATTTATTCTGTTTAGAAGGCCTAGCCATCTGACCAGGAACTAACAACTAAGAAATTTGACATTCTTGGGAATAAAGTGAATAACTGATTTCAAAAATAAATCCAACACTTTATTGAAGCTGGTGGCATCCAGGGTCAAATTTTAGCTCTGAAAATTAAAGGAAAGTTATGTGAAATTGTCATTTTGGACAGTCTTGAGACATAAAAACAAAAACAAGAAGGAATACCAAAAGCTAACTCCCAGCATCCTCTCTGTGAAAGAAATGAGGCACTGCAGGAAGCCAGGAGGGAGGTTGCTTTCTTTTTTTACCTTTTATTGAAATTATTGGGGTGACGTTAGTTAATAAAGTTATATAGGTTTAAAGTATACAATTATACATTACATAATACATGTATTGTATTGTGTGTTCACCATCCAAGTCAAGTCTCTTTCCATTACCTTTATCTGTTCTTTAGCCTCTTCTACCTCTCCCACCTGCTCTCTTTTCCTCTTGTAGTGACCATACTGTTGTCTGTCTACAAGTTGTTGTTTTGCTTAATCCCTTTAATTTTTTCACCCCCCCCGCCCAATCCCTTCCCCTCTGACAGCTGTGTCAGTCTGTTTTTGGTATCTATAAACCTGTTTCTATTTTGTTGGTTTGCCACAATAATGCTCTGTGACTTGAAAAGCCAAGAACTAGAAATTTGCTGTAGAATGAATTTTGTATTCCCCTTAAAATTCCTATGTTGAGAACCTAATTCTCAAAATGATGACATTTAGAGGAACGTGTCTCTGGGAACTAAGTAGTTTTATGAGGACAGAGGGTGGAGCCTTCACGATGGGATTAGTGCCCATAGGAAGAGGAGGAGACACCAGAGCTTTCTCTCTCTACTTTCCACCATGTGAAAATGTATGGTGAAAGTAGCCACCTGGTTAATGTGGCTCAGTGGTTGAGCATCCACCTATAAATCAGGAGGTCACGGTTCGATTCCTGGTCAGGGGACCTGCCCGGGTTGCAGACTCGATCCCCAGTGGGGGACATGCAGGAGACAGCCAATCAATGCTTCTTTCTTATTGTTAATGTTCCTATCTCTCTCTCCTTCTCCCTTCCTCTTTGAAATCAATAAAAATATGTTTATTTAAAAAAGGTGAAGGTAGCCATCATCAAACAATTAAGAGGATTCTCCATAGATATTGGGTTTGCCAGAAGCCTATTCTTGGATTTTCTGTCTACCAGAACTGTGGAAAATAGTTGTTTAAGCCGCCTCGCCTACAGCCATTTTGTTATAGCAGACTGAGCTGACTAAGACAAGGTCATATCATGCCCTGGTACAGGAAGGATTTTTGTTAATGTGGATTTAAACTTGGAATAGCAGTTGTGTACAAGGGCTTTGAGCAGATGTTGTACCAGAGACAAGGCCTCCTAGTGTTTTGCTCATTGTGGTGGGTTGAATTGTACCTCCCCACCCCACACCCATAAAAAAGATATGTTCAAGTCCTAAGCCTCAGCACCTTATTTGGAAATAGGGTCTATGCTGATGTAATTAATATGAGGTCATACTGGACTAGATTGGGCTCTAAATCCAGTGACTGATGTTTTTGTAAGAGAAAGGAGAGAGTGATTTGTATACAGAGACATAGAGGATACAGACAGAGAGAAGAAGATGGAGGCAGAGATTGGAGTGGTGGGGCCACAAGTCAAGAGATGCCTGGGGCCACTAGAACTGGAACAGACAAGAAAGATATCTCTTCCCTGGAGCCTTTGATAGATCATGGCCCTGTTGACACCTTGATTTCAAACTTTTAGCCTCCAGACCTGTGACAGAATAAGTTTCTGTTGTTTGAGCCACCCAGTTTTCAGGGACTTGTTACAGTGGCCCCTGGGAAACTAATATACATGGTCTGAAATCAACTGGCTTATTGTTGATGTCCTCCTTATTGTCTGTCTCCCTTCAGGGGCATGTGTTCCACATGAAAGGGTTGTCTTCTTCACCACTGTTTTTCCAGTGACTTGCAGTGATATTGCCTTCAACCCAGTAGGTACTTAATAAGGAATAAATAAATAAATATATAATAATAAAAGTGTAATATGCTAATTAGACCCGACAGCTGAACGACCTTCCAGACATCCTTCCCCATGTCCTTCCAGACAAAGCCATGGCAGTGGGGGCCGAGGCAGAGGCAGTTAGGGGCAATCAGGCAGGCAGGCAGAGGCGTTAGGAGTGATCAGGCAGGCAGAGTGGTTAGGAGCCAGCGGTCCCAGATTGCAAGAGGGTGCAGGCTGGGCTGAGGGCCCCCCGCCCCCGCCCTTGCATGAATTTTGTGTACCCTGTCTCCAGTAAATAAATAATGAATGAGTGAATGAATACAATAAAAAAGCAATTTATACTTCATTACAAATTACCAATGACTACATTGAAATTGTTTCTACTTAAGTAATAATCAAAGACCTTCAGTTTAATAAAAATGAGATAAAGTCTTTAATCTACTAAATACATAAGTGTTTAAAAGACTTCTTAATAGCCACTGTTAGCAGTAATAGAAACATAAACAATTTATCTCATGGCTGGCGGGCATTAGATTGGTATGACGTTTTAGGGAAATAAGTTAATAATACATGTTCTTTGATTACTTCCATTAATTTATTCTTAGGAAAACATTTTTTTCAATAAGTATATTTCTGCTGAGATTAACATAATAGTTTAAAAACTTGAAACACGGTAATAAATTATTGACTAAATAAATACTGGTACATTATGAATTTTATATTCACATATATAACTTTTTACAAAATATTTTAATAACAGAGAGATCTGCTCCTAGTTTATTGTTAAGTGGAAAAAAATTAGGCTATAAACAAGTAATATACTACTTTCCCAATTTTGTAAAGTTATAAATATATTTGCATTTTTATATATGTTTAAAGACTGCATATGTTAATAATTATCCCTGAGCTGGGCTGTGGGATTCAAGCAATTTTTATTTTTTATGGCTTTTTTATATCTTCCTACATTTTCTACAAGGAACAGTTATTACATTTATAGTAAAAAATAATTATAAAATGAGAAGAATGGAAAAAATCCTTCTTTCATGGCTCAGCTATAACATGTCCTTGAATAATGAATAATATTGTGCCTTTTATAAGCGATAGGCTTGAATTTTTCTGTCAATAATACATTGTAATCTAAAGGCTTTATATAGGTGATGATGTAACACAAAAAATAATTAGCCAATTTTCAAGTCAGTATTTATTTACACTTCTCTTGGGAAGCCAAGTAATGTGTTACCTTAATCTATACCTTGATTATACTATAGTTCGATAAAATGTGGAGTAGAAGACAATCCAACTAGAAACACAGCAGTGGGAAGTTCAAACATATTTTCTATATTATAGAATGGCAATGGCTTTATTGAAGGCTGAACAGTTGATCTAAAATTATTTTCCTAGAAAGGAAAAGTGTCGTAATTAATTAATTTGCTAATGTTTTTTCTCCAGTGGGCAACTTTTCAAAAATTATATATAAAACGGGGAAAAAACTTTATGGATTTAAAATTCAGGGTTTCTTCGAATAAATTCCGAAAAAATGGAATCACTGGTTCATAAAGCAGTTCCATTTTTAAATTGTTGAGGAAACTCCATCCTGCTTTCCACAGTAGCTGCACAGTCTGCATTCCCATCAATAGTGCACAAAGGTTCTCTTTTCTCTACATCCTTGCCAACACTTGTGGTTTCTTGATGTATTGATGATAGCCATTCTGACAGGTGTGGTTTTAATTTGCATTTCTCTGATGACTAGTGACATTGAGCATCTTTTCATATGTCTATTGGCCATCTGTGTGTCTTCTTTGGAGAAGTGTCTACTAGTATATAGGTCCTATGGCCATTTTAAATTGAGTTATTTGTTTTTTGGTGTTGAGTTTTATAAGTTCTTTATTAATTTTGGATATTAACCCTTTATCAGATGTATCCTTGACAAGTATGTTCTGCCATTCAGTGGATTGTCTTTTGAATTTCTTTTTTTTTTAAAAAAAATATGTTTTACTGATTTTTTTACAGAGAGGAAGGGAGACCGATAGAGAGTTAAAAACATTAATGAAAGAGAAACATCAATCAGCTGCCTCCTGCACACTCCCTACTGGGTATGTGCCCACAACCAAGGTACATGCCCTTGACTGGAATTGAACCTGGGACCCTTGAGTCCTCAGGTCGATGCTCTATCCACTGAACCAAACTGGTCAGGCCTTGCCTTTTGATTTTGCTGATGTTTTCCTTTGCTGTGCAAAAACTTTTTCATTTGGTGTCCTATTTGTTTATTCCTTAAAAGAATATATGTGCCCTATGTTCATTGCAGCATTACTTACAACAGCCAAGATTTGGAAACAGCCCAAGTGGCCATCAGTAGATAAGTGGATAAAAAAAGCTGTGGTACATTTACACAGTGGAATACTACTCGACTATAAAAAGGAAGGAAATCGTATCTATGACAATTGCATGGATAGACATGAAGAGCATTGTGCTAAGTGAAATAAGCCAGTTAGAGAAAGACAAGTACCATATAATTTCACTCATATGTGGAATCTAATGAACGAAATGAACTATCAAGCAAAATAATGACAGTCTTATAGATAGAGAGCAGGCTGACAGCGTCTGGGGGGCAGGAGTTGGGGACTTGGGGGTTGGAGCGATTAAGCAAAAAAGAGAAAAAAAAGTCATAGACACAGACAACAGCGTTGTGATTGCTAGAGGGAGAGGGTTGGGGGAAGTCGAAGAGTGTATAGGGGGATAATGGTGATGGAAAAAGACTTGACTTGGGGTGGTGAACACACAATACAGTGTACAGATGTTGTGTTGTGGAATTGTGCACCTGAAACCTGTATAATTTTGTTAACCACTATCACACCAATAAATTCAATTAAAAAAATAATAACAACTCAGGGTATCATGTTGAAATCTGACATTTCTGAACCCATATAAAGACACCATGGACTCTTTGTTAGAATGGAAATGAGAAATGTAGTTAGCACAATCTATTCTAAAATGTTGGTGAAGGTGGGGAGGGGCAGGAAGAGATTGACCAAAGAACTCATAAGCATATATGCATAAACCAGACAATAATGTGGTAAAAGGCCTGGGGAGGGGGGTGGAAGCAGGTTGGAGGGGGGTCAATGGGGGGGAAATGGACATCTATAATACTTTCAACAATAAAGGTAAATTAAAATTAACTAATAAAATGTCTGTGAAAGTGATGCTTTTATCACCCTCAGTGATAAAAAGAAACCAGAGGCTCAGGGAGAGTCTGGTGTGGGGTGCAGTTGACTGTGGGGGAGACCGGCCTGCTGCCTGCCAGCCCTGCCTCTGCCAGGTGCTGGCTCTGCATTCTTGGGTTATTTGCTTAACTTCTATGAGCCCTAGCCTTATTTTTAAAACAGCATAACAATATCACCAGAAACAATTCTTAGTGCCTAATGTGCTTTAAAAATTGTAGTTATTGCATTTTCTCAGGAGAAAAGAAGACATATTTCTATTGGATTCCCCCAAGCTCTTTCATTGCTCTTGTTTCAAACAGATCCATCATTTGTGTAGTAGTTACTCCATTCAACTCTGATCAGTTTGCTTGGTGGGCTCTTCCTCTTGCCCTAAGTTGGGAAAAAGTCTGATTTCTCTGTTGCTGTCTGCATTAGGATGAACCTGTGTCACATTGACTTACTTCTGCTATAATTACAAACCAAGAAACCCAGTCAACCCAAGTTACAACATACAAAGTCAAAGAAAGGCCAGAGACCAAGGGTCTTTTCCTATCATCCAAGAGTAAGTGTCATTCTCTGTGATTCTAACAAGCCAGAATTATTTCTCCTCTGTGTCTTAGCAGTCCCTTGAGTTTGAGCCATTGGTTGTCTGGACCAGTCAGATCAATGATTCTCAAACTATTTGGTTTGAAACTAAGGCACTTAGTAAGTTAGTGTGAGATAGTCCTGCATTAAGGCAAAAATGCAAAACAAAGTGTCAGTTAAATTAAAAGTTGTTTTGTTGTTCTTGTTTGTTTTGTTTTGTTTTGTTTTGTTTTTTTATGGTGTCACAATCTTACATCTTATAAATCAAAATATACATGTATTTAGTAGAATAGTATGACATGCTGTTTTTCAAATTTAACCATGGTTCACTAAAAAATTTTGAGATCTTTCAACTTTTAAAACTGTTAGCTTTACCTTTCCGTCACTCTTCTTTGATGTAGTTTTTTGGCAAGTCAAAAATTAATTGCAACTAATAAGCCTTCTCTTATTATTATGGTTGAAGGGTGAGGTTCAGGGTTTAAAAACTGTGTAAGAACACTCCACATCCAAACACTACATCTAGGTACCTGGCCCATATTGGCTACTCAATCGCTATGTATAGATTGAACAAATAAATGAGTGAAATATTGAGGGTCTGTGACAATTATGTGTTAAACTTTGAATCAGTAATAGTAGGACAATTTCCAAATTATTGGAATGATTATAGAAGAACAACTAGAATTTTACTAATTCAAGATGTCTTTGCAGCTGCTAAAGGAAAAGAACAGAAATCAGCTTCAGAGGTCTTTCCCAGGCTTTAGAGAAGGGTTCTATCTAGTGAAGGTAAGAGCTGACTTGGAATTACAAAGATAGCAATCCATCAATACAGTGCTCTGATCCCAAAGGGCATTCAGAAAATATTCGTCCTGGTTGTTTCTAACCTTTATGTTACTCTCTATCTCTTAGGCCCACCAAAATGAACAACAAAGAAACAAGCCTCACACCTATAACTTAATTTGCCAGTAAATTTCGCAGCTTTGCATTTCACCCACACATTTTCCCTCAAATCATTTTCACATTACAGTTCATCTGTATATACCTCAAGGGTGAATGACTTCCAATTTGAGGACAGTGCTTTTATTAGGATGGTAATAAACACATTTAAAAAGCTACACTGAATTCATTGTTATCATAAGACCAAAGAACAGATAAAAAGTGACCTAGAATAATTTTTGGTTTGCATTTATTGAATAATGGCCACTTTAAAAAATAATTTTGTCTTACTTTGAGCTGAGCTCTTGTAGGTTTGTTTAATATTTTATACCAGAGGCCCGATGCACGAAATTCATGCAAGAGTAGGCCTTCCTTCCCCCTGCTGCCGGCACCAGCTTCCCTCTGTCACCCGGGACCCTGGCTTTCCGTTCAGCCATGGCTTCGTCCAGAAGGTCATCTGGAAGGACATCCAAAGGTCATCTTGTCTAATTAGCATATTATGCTTTTATTATAGATCAGTCAAATGATATCTAGTGATTCTGGGATATTTAATTTGAGATATCTCTTATCTGAATCAGTAGTTTTTGAGTTCATCCTGGACAGGGTGACCCCAGCTACGATGGAAGTTTGAAGAAAATATGAGGTAACGTTGTCCTGAGAGCGGTGCCAGAACAGTGTTTTCAATATATGCACTGTGCATAGTGCTGTTTTAGGAAAATACAATGATGCATCACCCCCACTCAAGCATAGATTGATACTTCCTGTCCTGCATATTGAACTTTAATCCCCTTTAAAGGCCACGGCGTCTTTCCTTCAGATATTTGCAGTCAGTGAAGCTGCTGAGTTAGTCTGTGGTCCAAGTAAAAAGAGGAAACATTAAATGGCACTTTGAACGGTTGGATATTATTGTTCTTTCCATCCTCGCTGTTAACAGGACCATGGATTGGCTCTCTTACCAATGAAAGTGAAATTTTGAAATAATTGCAATTCATTGCATTAGATGGACAAGTGAGAGGTGCAGGAGAGTGCTCGTATATGTACATGCCCCAAACACATTATGTGATTGCAATATTCTTTCATGTAGAAAATATTTCTTTTACACTTAATGCACATGGAAACACTTAACAGTGTAGCAAAGGGAGAGTATAAAAGCTATTAAAAGATCAACTTGATATCATCTTGCTGAAAACTCACTGCAGTGTTGGCCTTGACATGACCTATAGAATTGTATGTTGGCAGGAAACCAACTTTAAAATTTGTTCTGTAGCAAATCATTGCGGCAATATATTTCCAGGAATTAAATCCTTTACATCGCATGGCAGTGTTGCCAGAGAGCATGTAGGGTCTCTTCTGATAGGAACCATGAAAGAGACTTTGGCCAGAAATTCAAAGCCATATGTTAGTCCTGTCAAAAATGATATGGATCTGCTTACAAAAACCTTACTCAGTGGCTTTGCCAGGAACCCCGTGGCCGTGTCCTGCCGGAAAGCTATTGCATGTGTTATCACTGCCAGAAATTGCTGCTGCTCTGGGATCATCTAACAGCACTAAAAACTCAACCTCTGGGTTTCTACTGCCAGAATTTAACTACGAACAGAGCCTGTGAGTGTATGACAGCGAAATAAGGCCCATTTGCCCTCTCTAGGGTGAGGGTGGGCAATTCTGTTGGCTTCAAATTCTTGGAGTTAATTAGCTCTTTGGAAAGGGCTTCTGGCTGGGATGATATTAGTTATTTGTTTCCCGAGGTCCATGAACTCTATTTAAGATTTTGCCAAGAACAAACCAATTATTTTTACTTATAAAAATTTTATTTATCTTATTTATAAAGGATAAATGATCAGATAAAAGTACTGTAAATTCAAAACATTTTGTCATCAGTGGAGTAGTTTGTATATTATAAAGTCTATTAAATTCTCAGTTTAGTGTTTGCTTACAAAACCTAGAGAAACAACAAAGTTTCCAGTTTTGTGATTTGTGGCAGGAAACCATCGATGACAAATGACTCCGAAATTCCACCGTGTAGTCAGTATTACACAAATACATTTTACTTTGAGGAGAATATTTGGGATTGGATTTTTTTAAAAAAGACACTACAATTTTGAATATATTAGCCTGTTTACCAAAGTTGTACAAAACTGTGTTACACAAAGTATGGTCCATGGGATGATGCCAGTTTCTGAACTGTTGTAATTGGTCAATAAAAGCTAAATAGAGAAAATCAGAGGACATGCTTAGAAAATTTACAGCAACACAATAATGCTGAAAAAAAAATTATCCTATCTAATAATAGACAAACATGGTAATTGAACATACCTTCACTACGCCTCCCATCGGCTAATCAGCGCGATATGCAAATTAACCACCAACAAAGATGGCGGCTAATTTGCATACTGCAGGCAGGGCCGGACAGCGTGAACCGCCAGCGCGCTGCCATTCAGTGGGTCCCCAGCAGCAAGGCAGGCCCGCCCCAGAGGCCTCAGCAGCCGCCTGATATGGTAGTAACTCTATCAGTAAGCACTCTGAAAGTCAGTGGCATAAATGCACCAATTAAAAGACAGATTATGAGGGTGAATCAAAACAAAACCCACTTTAAATATAAAGACACATATAGATTAAAAGTAAATAAATTAAGCTGCAGCCTGTTTTACTCAGTGGATAGAGCATTAGCCCGTGGACTGAAGGGTCCCAGGTTCAATTCCAGTCAAGGGCATGTACCTCAGTTGCTGGCTTGATCCCCAGTCCCTATCAAAGCATGTGCAGGAGGCAACCAACCAATGTGTCTCTCCCTTTCCCTTCACTTTCTCTGAAATTCAATGGAAAAATATCCTTGGGTGAAGATGAACAAAAACAAAGTAAATGGATTAAGTAACATTAAAGAGATTATAAAAAAATATATTCCAAATTTTGTTAGTTGTATAGTGGTTATGTTTAAATTATTAACACCTAAGAAATTGGGTGAAGGGTACATATAATATGCTGTAGTATTTTATAGTTTTTTTACATGTATGAGATTATTTCAAATTAAAATATTAAAAAATTAAAAATTAATGAAATATTAATTGAAATGTATCTGCATTACATGAAAAATCTCCTAATTGCTTCTAGCATAATTTATTAAATTATGCTAAAATTTACAAGGGTTCAATTAAAAATATCTTAATTCTAAATGATATAATAAAAAATATATAATAGTGCAGTTATAAGCACTTATCTGAAAATAAAAATTTAAGGAAGTGAATTTAAAGAAGGGATTAGCCAAAGAAAATATATGCACAACCCATGGACACAGACAACAGTATGGTGATGACCAGAGAGAAGTGGGGGGCAAGAGCTGGGTAGAGGGGGCAGAGGGGGAAAATAGGGACATCCTATATAATAATAATAAAAGGCTAATATGCACATTGACTGAACAGCAGAATGACCGGTTGCTATGATGCGCACTGGCCCCTGGTGGTCAGTGCACTTCCATATGGGGAGTGCCACTTAGCCAGAAGCTGGCTCATGGCTGGCCAGCGCAGTGGTGGTGGCAGGAGCCTCTCCCACCTTCATGGCAGCACTAAGAATGTCCAACTAACGGTGTAGACCCGATCCCTTGGGGGCCTAAGCCTTTAGTCGGACATCCCCCAAGGGCTCCCTGGCTGCCAGAAGGATGTCTGACTGCAAGCTTAGGCCTGATTTCCTGGGGAGTGGGCCTAAGTTGACCAGTGGACATCCCCCAAGGGGTCCTGGACTATGAATGGGTGCAGGCTGGGCTGAGGGACCCCCCCAGTGCACAAATTTTGTGCACTGGACCTGTAGTTGTATATTATAAAATACTAGAGACCCAGGGCACGAAATCGCATGGTTCCACCCACCTGCCTGCCACCCCTCCTTGACACCCTAACCTCTCCACCCAGAGCTCCAGCACACCTGGCCTTGCCCCCAACTTCTCTGGCCTTCTCTGGCCACTTCAAGTCCCACCCTCAGTCTCTCCTCCAGGAGCCTCCCCGCTTCTGCCTCCCCTCCCCGTCTCTGGAGCAACACGTGGCTCCACCCTGTCATGGTGCCAGAGGAGAGCGTGGAAGCCTCCCACCTGCTGCGGAGTTTCGAGCACCAATTCCTGGCAGCACACATGCTGTGCTCCTTCCCCTGGCAGGTGGGGGGTGGGCACGCTGAGTGCGAGCGGTAGGTAGCAAAGGACTGGTGAGGGGGGAACTATGGGCTCTCACCCCCGCCCTCCCCACCACAGAATGGTCCCGCCACCTCCAGGTGCCTCCCCACTTCTGCCCCATCTCCAGAGCAACATGGCAGCTCCGCCCCACCACACATGTGCACGCAGCCTCTTGCTGATGGGTCGTTAAGGTATGAGGGCGTCATGACCACAGGCTTTTTATAATATAGGATCAGTCTAAAATAGATTGAAATTGAAAAAAATTTACACCACACATAATTTGAGGAACACCTGTTCTAGAGATAGTGTTCTAGTCACCATTTCCTCATCTTCTCATGATTAGACATTGCTAATTCACCGCACACTCGATTTAACCATTCCTTTATCACTGTTTATGTGGGGTTTGCCCATAATTTTTTCTACTAATAGTAATTTTGATCTACAATATTTGGACATTAATGATTGGGTGTCTTGAAATTTCTGCAAATAAATGGTAGTTGGGTCAGCCAGCGACTCCAATGTGAGCCCCTTCTTCATCTTAACCAGTTTCATTCTGGGGAGCTCAAAAAAGGAGATCATTTCATCAAAAGTGTGGAATTGTTGCGTATAAGTTTACTTACCTACATAGCTGATCCTTGTTGAAAAACCAATATGCAATTTTTTATTAGTAATAGTAATTCACAAAACTTAGGTAGCTCTTAGTTTCTTTAGAGGTATAATGATGTTGGCCTCATGGTCACATATTTCAATGAGAATCAGTTCCCATCATTTCTGTATCACACACTGTCTTTACCACTCAGATAACAAATCTTGGGCTTCAAATCCTGCTACTAACCCTGCAGGCTATATATAGTCTCCATTTTATTTTCAAAATTAGGGATCTTTAAGCATATAGTTCACCTCAAACTTTTACCCAATAGCTACATGTAGAGAACACAGAATTAGCTGGGTTCCAAACTGGGATTATAGCAAGAAAAATTGCAGAGACCATCTCTTCTGTCAGGACAGTCACTCTGTAGCAAGGAAGAAAAATGTTACACACAAAAAAATAATTACATACATTATTATACAAATGCTAGTAGAGGAAAATGGACTTATTCATTAAATTTAATATATAGAATAGTCTATATTTAACATGATGGCATAGACATATCATTTATGCAATAAAAACCTTTCTAGAATGTATTGTTTGGTAAAAAGGTTATCAGAGCAACATATATAACAAGTAAAATTATATTTTTTCAATTTCATGTGTATCAATACAAAGAAAATCATATTTGCAAAGAAATTCATGCAAAAATTAGTTATGTAATAATCTGTGCAGGAGACCTTGGAGGTCATTTTTCTTTAATTCTTTGTACATTTCTGAATTGTTTTATGAGCTTATGAGTCCTACAAGAGAATAAAGTTAGTTAATTTTTAATGATGTTTTTTCTTATTGTTTATTTTTTAGTTGTGTTTTTTGGTGATGAAAGATTTTAATTTATCAATAATTTTCTTTATAATGTCTACCTTTGGTATCATGAATAAAAAGGCTTTCTACAGATTGAATAGTATATTAACATTTGTATTTTATTTATATTTTTGGTTTCATGTCTTACTATCAATTATTTAATCATTTTGAAATTTATTTTGATACATAAAGTGAGGTAAGCATCTTCTTTCCTCCCCCTAAAGTCAGTCAGTTATTTCAACACCATTTATAGAGGAACTTGAATATTTAATGCTATCTTAAAATACCAACTTGTTCATGCACTAAATGGTTATATTCTGGCTTATTTCTCAGCGTTCTGTTTGGTTTACTTTTCTATTTGTTCGATCAGTGACCAGTACCATATTATCTTGATTGTGTAGATAAATTTTATACATTTTAATATTAACCTAAGTATATTCTTTATAGTTCTCTTCTATTTTAGAATTCTCAATTTTTTTAAAATTCAGACATGAATTTTTTTGCCCTTAATAAATTATATAAAAATTATTTGAGAGAGAATTGCCATACATTTTTATATTGACTTTGGAGAAATTTTAGAATAATTTTTTTAAAATATATAATTAATATTTTGATTTGAATTGAATTAAACTCAATAAATTTGAGAATTATTTTCAAATGTGTATTATTCAACTTTTCTATTCAGTAATCAGATCAAACAACATCCTTCTAATATATTGAAATCAATAAATTATTCTTAGTCCTTCTCTATATGTCTCATTTCTATTATTATGATACTAGAGGCTCAGTGCATGATTGAAATCGCGTGAGGAGGCGCCCCGTGGGGGGCCGGGACGCACACCTGACTCACAGCATCCCCCGTCTTCCCTGCCTGTGTCCACTCTAGGGCCACCCAAGCCACTACACCAGCTAGTGCAGGGCCCCCTCCATCTTCGCCCCTGGTCTCACCTGCACGCACAACCTCCTCCTGTCTGGTGTTCTGGCCTAATTTGCATATTGCCTCTTTACATATATAGATTCCTATGTGCTTTACATTTCTTGTTATTGTGCCTGGAATATTTATCTTTCATCTGTTGTCAATTGTGTAAATGTCTGTTATTGTGTGCATTGTCTTTTAAATTATGTCAGTAATTATATAACAATGATAAACAAGCTAAATATCAAAATGGGTCGATTTTTAATATTTTCATAGCTCTGAAAAAATTTACATAGCAGAAACCTTTTTCCTTTTTCTTCTCATTTTCTTTCTCTTATATGAACATTTCTTCCCTGAAAAGTTGGTATCTGGTCATCTCCTTTGCTGCTTTTTTCCTCTATCTTTAGATGTGTGGTTTCACATTTGATCTATTATTTTTTCATCCCTAGAGCCATTTTATATCTCCAGAAGGAGCCAGAGGGGGGAAAAAAATTCTTGTTTCCCTTTGAACACTGGATTTAAAAATTAGATATACCATTATTAGCACAACCTCACAGCATGGGACTGGATGGAGTGACACCATATTTAATAGATGACTATAAATTAGTCCAAGGCATCAGGAACAGGACTCCAATATGTTGAAAATTTTAAGAAACATAATTGAGGCTTAAATTTTATTGTTTTAATATAAGCCCCGTCTACTACTGAGATGTGGTACTGTAGCCAAAAACCTCACATAGAATAAAATAAGCTGACATACCATTCCCACGGACAGCTTCATGTTTGTTCCCTCAAGTATGTGATGTATATAATGGCAGTCAGGCTATTTCAAATGTAGTGTAAAATTCCCACAATTTCAAAACGTATATATTTGGAGATCAAGTGACTTAGTTTTCCTTTGTGTAAGTATTTTTATTAAATAATTATTTTGAATCCTCTCATGCTGACCACTCCAAAGTATTGGCTTACTGGAGTTTATATTTGGAGAGACTATTGTAAGTACATAAATACATAAATAATTTAGATAATGGTGTGTCTCTAGAACAACAAAACAAGGCCATGAGTTAGAGAGTGACAAGTGGGGCATCATCGCTGCTTTATCTGATTGGTCGCACGAGACCTCTATGAGAAGGTAGCCTTTATGGTAAATGTTAAGGGTACTCCAGAGAGAGGACAGAATAAATGCAAAGAACCCAAGGCAGATTAAGCTTGGCCCCATCCAGGGACTGAAAAAGAAACTGTCTTTCTGGAGTGTAATGAACAGATAGAAACTGACATGAGCTCAGAGAGCTAGCCAGGGCACTTATCTATCATATAAAATAGCAGTAAGCTTAAATGTTGGATTTCCCTCACAAATACCATGATCTATCAATCACAGTATTCTGTTGTCTAGCTAGTTGGTAGTAAATGCTCAATAAATGTGACCTGAAATAAATATAGTATCTCAAAAGGAGAATACATATTTAATTATAGCTATTATTCTAAAATATCAACATAACAAAACCTGAAAGTTGATGATGAGTATTATTTTCTTCTGTGTAGCAAAACATAATAAGACTCAGAAGCTTAATTTTTCCTCTTTTCTTTTCTCACAAATTTTAGAAAATGAAATATAATTAATTCTCGATAAGAGTTTTTCCATTTGGCTAGAAGAAAACACTGACTAACAAAATTAAATTTTCCTTAAAAATTAATTGTTTCATAAAGAGAAAAAAACAAACATTATGGAGAGGGAGAGTTCCTATTTTGAAGAAGAATGAGTCACATTTTTATTCCATTAGAAGCTATTGAACAACTGTAGTACTTTAAAATTTCAAGAACATCATTTGCATTCAATTTATGATTTTTCTCTTTTTTTACCCTGCTCTCAGTATTTTTTTTTAACGTCTCATGGAATGGGTGTTTTCATGTGTTGAATAATTTCTCTCTGCTCATCCTTACTAAGGGAATGATTTATCCCAACTACCCTCAGCACCCTCACCATTCCCATTACTACTCTTTTTGTTTCGGTGATGAACTGTCAATCAGTTATTACACCACAGCTGTGCCAGTCATTATACCGCTGAAACACTCCTGTTTGGTTCGATAAAATATGGCTGCCTGGGCGCTCCTCTCATGGATCCTGATACCCCAACCCCTCCTCTGAACCTACTCAGTATCCACCATCATAAGGGCTGATGCTTTGCTATAGCATCAAAGCCTGAATCTGCCCTGACTGCTCAGCGGTTGTGTCAGTTGCAAAATATTTTAAATATTGCCCCTGCTTCTATGAACCAAACACTAACATTCATAGGCAATGTGCTAAGCACTTTAACTATATTATTACAGGGGGAAAAATCCACAACCTTATGTAGTTGTTGTCATCTCCATGTTATAGGTGGAAAAATAGAAGCTCAAAGGATATTAAATGACTTAATCAAGATCACACTACCACCGAAACCTGTTTGGCTCAGTGGATAGAGTGTCGGCCTGCGGACTGAAAGGTCCCAGGTTCGATTCCGGTCAGGGCATGTACCTGGGTTGTGGGCACATCCCCAGTAGGAAATGTGCAGGAGGCAGCTGATCAATGTTTCTCTCTCATTGATGTTTCTAGCTCTCTATCTCTCTCTCCCTTCCTCTCTGTGAAAAGTCAATAAAATATATTAAAAAAAAAGATCACACTACCAACTGTCTTGGCTAAAATTAACCCAGGACTGGCTAATTTGAATGTCTGTGTTGTCAACTACAGCTCTATATTTCTCTGGTATTATTTTATCTGAGATAAAAGGAAAACCAAAATATTTTTTAGCTTGAAATCTACTGGATTTGGGAGGGACTTATAGATATCTACAGGACAGAACATCTCATGATTAGCCCTCCATGTCTATTGACAAAATATTTGCTTTCATTTTGAGCTCTGTTTAGAGATTTTGATGCTTATTGGAGAAGTATTTCCACTAAGAATACAGCATTACTTTTCCTGACTTTGAATTGGTAGTTAGTGATATAGAAGTGGGAACAATGTGGACTCAGTTTTGATGATGGTGGTGATAGCAGCAATATCAGGTTGCCTGATGAAACAGTACACGCAGTGATATCCTGCATCCTGTACATCTGCATCCAAGAAACAAGTTTTCCAAGACAGTGGAAGTGGGTAGATATCACAGTGCACAGTTGTCTGTGATTCCAATTCTTTCACAGGTATAAACTCAAGGATACCTGGTGATTTTTGGGTGAGTTAATATTCTTTGACTATATCTCAGATTTTCCTATTGCCTGCGATTATAAACTCTAAACGATTCATGAGATGTTCATACTGTTTTATCATTTCAGTGCAGATGTGGCAAGGTGATGTCATATTAAGCACATAGATTCTGATTTTCATTATGGGCAGGGAGCTCCTGTTATGTTCTCACTTGGAATTTTTATGGGGACTTCAAATGCATCATTAATGAATTCTCTAGAGAAATATGACAGCCTCCAGCTAAAGTTGAAAAGTCAATTCTGATAAAAAGAAACCAGCCCAGACTTTCACTTCTATTTTTTTTTCCAGAGGCCATAAATGTTTAAGGCACTTTCCCCCTTAATTTAAATTCCCTAGTTTAGTTTCAAATAATATCCTAGTAAAAAGAATTTTTATTCCTACATAATTGAAGCCTCCATTTATAATGAACCTGATTTTCAGTGTGTGCAGTGAAAGATTCTGATTAATGGGATGAAAGATTCTGAGTTTTCACTTACTTCTCTTAACTAGATCTCACAGTGATTTTCAAAGGTTAACTCATCACTGCTCCAGGGATCTATGTTCCAGGTCTGTTGTTGTCTCATTGAAATTGATTTCATTATATCCTGACTCCTTATGAGTTACAAAATACTATCCTGTCTTCAACTCTTTCTCTAACATTTACAGTGCTATAATTGTTCATTAAACAGCCACTTTTGAAAGGCTTTTACTGTATTAAGTAGCCCATTAATCTGCCTGCTTGGGGCTCTGAAAAATTATATGTTAATTTCTAGTAACCTTGATTTTCCTACTGCATATTTTTAGCAATTACACCCACAATGATGATATGGTCATACAATTCTGTTTTTGCTTTTATATGAGAGTTCTCTTCACTAGAAAATATTTGCTATGGATCACTATATTTTTTCCATTCTTCAAAAAGACATTCCTGCTTCATATTTGGAGCACGAAGACATTTTTAGTAGTGTCCTAAGAAATGCATTTTCAATAGCTTTTCCCAAAGATTTAGTAGATAGTTGATATCATACTCGGATATTTATATATAGAAATGGCTAAGCGGCTATCCAACCATCCAACCATAGGAAAGGGTAGGTATGACGCACCAGACCACCAGGGGGCAGACACTCAACACAGGAGCTGCCAAGCTGGGGTGACTTGGCAGCAGCAGTTCTCGGGTAACGCATCCTGGAACCAGAGAGGAGGGAGCCCGATTCCTCTCGGGGCTGAGCGATTCCACCTTTGGCCGTGGGTTATGTTGTTGCTGCGGCACTGTCGACGCCAAATCAGGTTTACTGCACACTTGCATTTGCGTTCCCCACCCTGTACAACAGCAACTTTGCAGAGTGCCCTCTTGCACTCTGAAAACCCTCAGGGAATGTTGGAGAGCCGGTTTCGGCCCGATCCCCACAGGCCAGGCTGAGGGACCCACCTGCCGGAGGGACCCTGCTCACTCTGCAGATGCCCTTTGAGCCATGGCTCCTTCCCAGGTATGGCCAACTGTAGAGGGACCACAGGAGGTTGGCTCCAGGGTGTGTCCAGCCCATCTCACCCAGTCCTGCCCTGCCAGCCACCTTCTAATTAATTTCCTTTCAATGTGCATGAATCCATGCACCAGGTCACTAGTTTACTTAAAATCTGACTGTTTATAACTGGAATAGAAAGGGGTGCAATTCTGTGAATTCCTAATGTAAAAACCATCCCACTCTTTTAAAAAGACTCTTGTTATTATTAGTTTTCATTATAAAATTACATGTTTATTAAAAAGAACTAAATCTTAGAAAAGTACAACTAAGCAAATAAAAATAATCCACAATTCCCTGATAGCAAGAGGTAACATTTTTATTTTTACCTCTATAGTCTGTCTCTCTATCATCTATTCACAGATTTATTTATTCATTCAATAAATGTTTTTTGAGTACAATCTAATGCCAGGTTCAGGTTTTGATAATAAAGTAGTGAACAAAATATACATTTTTAAAAAAACTTTGCCTTTATAGGGTGTAAAATATAATTGAAACCCAGATACATGAATACACACACACATATACACACAAATTTGTCTTAATACATATTCTGGTAAAAATATGCATGTTCAGCATTGTTGGGGCATAAAGCAGTTAAAACATTGTGTTTTAAAATTTAAGTGAAATTCACGCAGCATAAAATAAATCATTTAAAACATACAATTCAGTGTCAATTGGTGCACTCAATTGGTTTGTAGCCACCACCTGTGTTTAGTTTCAACTTTTCATCTTCTCAAAGAAAATTTCACTCATATCAACTAAACAGTAACTTCCTATTCTCCACTCCTTTGCCCTTGGATAACACCATTCTGTTTTCTCTCTGAATATTTCTGAATATTAGATTTACCAAGAACCAACTTTTGGTTTTATTGATTTTTCTCTATTGCTTTTCTCTTCTTACTTTGTTAATCTCTGCTTTATTTCCTCTCCTCAGCTAGATTTGGGTTTAGTTTTTTGTATGTATGTTTGTTGTTGTTGTTCTTATTGTTTTTGCTAGTTCCTTAAGTTATAAAGTTAGATTACTGAGTTGAGATCTTTCTTTCTAAAATATAATACTTTACAGCTATAGTTTTTCCTCTTAGCACTGCATTTGTTGCATCTCATAATTTTGATATGTTGTGTGTTTATTTTCATTAATTGCTAAGTATTTTCTAATTTTCCTTGTGTGATTTTTTAATCCTTACCTGAGGATATATTTTAATGTTTTTTTTTTAGAGAAAGGGGAAGGAAAAAAGAGGGAGAGGGGGGCAGGGGAGAGAGAAAGAGAGATCAATGTATGAGGGAAACATCAATAGATTGCCTCTGTACTTGCCCTCCCCCTCTCCCAGGGATCAAACCTGTAACCTCGGTATATGCCCTATGTGCCCTGACCAGGAATCAAACTGGCAACCTTTCAGTGCATGGGACAATGCTCCAATCAAATGAGCCACACCAGTCTGGGCTCCTTGTGATTTATTTTTGATAAATTTTTTGTTTAAGAGTATTTTAAATTGCCAATAATTAGGAAATTTTCCAGTTTTACTTATGTTACTTCTTTTTAATTTTAATCTGTTGTGGTCAGAGAAAATACTTTGTAAAGTATCTATATATTTTTAATCTACTGAGACTTAATTTGTGGCCTAACCTATGTTCTATTCTAAAAAAAATGTTCCATGTGCACTTGCTGTTGTTTTTAGGTAGTGTTCTACATCTGCCTGTTGGATATAGTTGTTTTGTTGTCCTGTTAAAATTCTTTGACATATTTGAGATAGTTGATTTAAAGTCTTTGCCTAGTAAATCTGGTGCCTATGCTTCTTCAGGAATAGTTTCAACGATTTCTTCTGTGAATGGGCCATCCTTATTTCTTTATAGACTTTGTAATGTTTTTAAACATTGGACATTTGAGTAATATAATGCTATAACTCTGGAAAGCACATTTCCCTCTATGCACACTTTTTTTTTCCTCATCTGCTGTGTGGTGTAGCTGGTTATTCTCTGACTTTACATTATTGTAGTGAAATCTGTGTATACATTTTCTCACCTCAGATCAGTGAAATGTAAAAGCTTAGTGTCTTCTAGGCTATTTTATGTGCATTTGCCCTGCCCTGGGAATGCATACAGCTTTCTAAATTCTCTAGTATGCTTGGACACCTTTAAGTTTTTAAAAACAATGACACAGAGAAAAATCTCAGTCTTCCCACCTTTTACTCCAAAGATTTAGGTATCTTTTTGTTTGTCATAACTGTAATAGTTAACCACTGGCCACATTGAGTTGTTTGTCTTACAATTTTGCGTGTGTGTGTGTGTGTGTGTGCGCGCGCGCGCACACACAGAATGCCTACCACATTTCCACACTTTGTGGGTTCTATGTTAGGCAAAATGAAACAAGGCATTTCATGTCAGTATTCAGGTAGCCTCCAGGCATGTTAGAACAGATGAAAATAATTATTTGAGAATAATGTCTGTCTATTCCTTGTGGAACCAGAGACAGGGGGTCTATGCTGGGAAGTAGGCCATCCTCAAGACTGCAATCAAGCCATGAAGGGGTGGGGCAAATGCAAGCAAAAACACCACATGCCTTTTCCGCTATTTTCAAGTTACCTTTTCTTGATTCAGTGCTGACTTGATTGCTGAAAGCCTTGGACTGTTTTTCCAGAGTTCTGACAGAATTGATTCAAACAGTTTTTGCTTGATTTTTCAATGTTCCTGTTGACGGATTAATTCTTGGAGCTACTTATTACTCTGCTATTTTTGCTGCTAGGCTCTTCTAAAATATTCTTTTTTAAAAACTGCAATTGTCTGTTTGTAGAATATTTGAACTGCAATGTAAGTAATAGATGGTTATTTCCCCCCATTTAGGTAGTATCTCATTTTCTGAGAACAGCATAGGAAGCTGTTCTTATTTATTTGGATAGACACATATGGATTGAAATGTTTACTCTCCCACTTCTGCTTATGGTATAAGTTACTAAAAATCTTTAGACCACAGTCTCTTTTTCTGGAAAAAAGGGATGATTATTCAGAGTTCTTAACATTGTCATCAATATTAAGTTTAAAAATGTGTGTGAAGTGCTTAGTACTGTACTTAGTGCATTGTAAGTATTATAAAAATGGTATAGAAAGTCATTACTCAATATGTCGTTGCTCATAGCTTGATTATTTCCTTAGCTGAAATAAATACTATGTACATTGTTTAGAATTTGAAAAAATATCAACAAATTCCCTTTAGAAAAGGGTTATACCACTTTTCTCATCTTTTGTGAAAGTTCTAATTTTCAGCTCTCTTACCACCTGGTTCTGTCACACTGACACTTGAAAGAAGATATAAAAA
>NW_005871325.1:524247-625236 GCF_000147115.1 Myotis lucifugus | reverse complement strand
GGGCATGTGCCTTGACTGGAATTGAGCCTGTGACCCTTCAGTCCACAGGCCAATGCTCTATCTGCTAAGCCAAGCCATCTAGGGTTTTCTCTATATTCTTGATGTGAGAGGTTAAAAAGAAATAAAAATTATTGCTGTGTTAAATAAGACAGTTTAGAAACTTTCTCTAGGGCTGAAACATCAAAACCAAATTAACGTCTCCCTCTGGCATTTTAGAACTAATTTAGAAAATGTTTTCTTAAACCTAATATTTACCACTTCTTATCTCCTTCTACGCCCCCTCCCCCCTGAGTTCCCTTCCCCCCCACCCATGCACACAGTTTCCCAACTACAATGATTTTAGTATTGGGAAATTCTAATGGAGACTTACTGTCTACCCTCCAATGATGTCAAGCATGGTCAACCAGTCATCTCATTAGAACCTGTTCTATTTTCTTAAGACTCTACCGCTGTCCCCCAAGGTTGTACACTTGGCATTGACTTCCCTAAACTTGCATAAATTAATAATTTTGATTAAATAATTTTGACTGCATCAGACCTTGAAGACATGTTATTTCAATATTCTGGCAAATCAGAACAAATGTTGGGCATTTAATATACCTGAGATTGCCTTAAATTTGCCATTCCCCTCTTCCTACTTGAGTTTTTATTGTTGATCTTTGTCACCAGCTCTGTGCTGGGTAGTTGTTTCAGGTTCTTCCTAAACTGAGTTCTTATTCTCTTGAGGTATACTATGGCTAGGAAACTCGGGTAGATACTAATGCCCTATAGGGCACTAATCAAATTAGGATTTAGAAAATACTTATAGAAAGGGCTTTCAATGTTGATTATGCATCAGAATCACATGTAAAATAAAAATAAAAGGAAAAAAAAAATTAAAGAAAATAAGAAAAGAAAAAAATTATGTACATGAATGGCTTGACTCCTGGATGGATAGTCTGTTTCTGATGGTCTAGGGAGAAACTAAGTATCGTTAGTTTTATCATAAGCTTGGCATGTGTTTGATAAGTTCTAGAGATGGAATAAATTTTAATAGGTTGTATAGAACAAATTTTTTACTTTCAAATGGAAACTAAGCAGAGTTTCATAGTTAGAGGTAGAGTACAGCACTTCTTTTTCAAACTACTGTGTGTTCTATTTCTAGCAAATGTCTTATCTTCATTACTTGATTCAAATAATTAGTAAATTTATGTTCTTTTATTCTGGTGGGTCAGTAAGTGTTGAAGTCATATATTAGCACTTATTGCTCAGCCAAACCTGTTGACAATATTTAATAAAAGTGTATAAATATCAAATCTGCTTATAGTCTGAATAGCAGAAACTATGTAATCAACCCAAAGTGCACAGCTGAAGCCTTCCAGAGCTGTCCAATAAATATCACAACACGGACTCAAGTGCTCACTGCCAGTCTTACCCATAATTCTCTTTATTTCACTGTTTAGGAGCTTGAGCTGCTAATGAATTTGGTTAAGCATTATTCCAACCTATTTGAAAACATGTTACACTATTTATGATTATGGGCCTATGTTCACACCAGATGAAAAGAATCTATTTGCAACCTGTTATGTTAGTTTTGAGCCTCTTGGGAGATTATGGTAATAAATGTGATTACAGGCTTACATCTAGAGTCTGTGTGATTTTTCCTCCTCTCTTGGATGTGAGCATACTGGTTACCCTCACATCCCAAGCAAACATTATCTTTTCTTTTCTTTTTTTTGTATGCAAAGTTATTATTTCAACCTACTTGGCTCTATGCAATACTTCCTCCCTATCAGTAAAAAACACGTAACTCACCTGACAAACCCCTCCCCCATGCTGGCATTTACCACAGTAATTTTTACCAATATGTACCATATTATGCTGTTGACAAGGGCCCTTAGATGACTCATTGAGTAAATCTGTTCAACAGTTTTTGTTGACAGAGGCATGATAACTCAAAGTGTGTAGCACTCTATAATTTTCCCTGAGGCATGGCCCAATGGTAAATGCTGCCAAATTGGGAGTTCCTATTCTGTAAAGCTGATTTTCTCAAGGTTCTGGAGACTCCCAGTCTGCTATATAACATTGTGGAACAGACAACACCTAGAAAAGATGCTGACTTGAGCACAGGTGTTTGTGCTGCCACCCCCTTCCATTACATAGCAGAAATTTATGAAAATATCTATATGTGTATACCTATACATGTGTGTATACATGTATCTATATATGCATAAATACATTTGTATACATATACATACATATATATTTATATTTTGTTGATAAGATGGGTTTTCTTAGCAATGAAAACTCAGAAAGGGTGCTAACAGAATGAGATAAAATGAAATAGTTTTGATGAGATCTAGTGCTATGATATTGGAGAAACATGAAGGTTGATTTACAAATCCCTACCCAAGATATCTGTACAGAGTTGTAGAAAATAACTATAGGAAATCCTGATAGAATACTACTCATATACTATAATTTGAAATATTGCCCAAAGGGACACAAAGGGAGTACCCAGCTTATCAGATATTATTCAGAAACAAATGACCTAGGAAGCTAAAAGACATGCAAAAGAATACCAATAAACAAAAATGGCTCCAGTGTGATGATTGTCTCTGATATAATTTATAATTAAAGTCACAATTCAAACTGCTGCCTCAAAAATTGGAGAGACAGATAGGCAGATCCAGAGAATCATAACAAGAATAGACACATCCATGGGAACCAATACCAGGGTAGGAAAACCTAAATGGTAGGTAAAAAAATTTCTGGAGACTGAATGTGGACAAGTTTACGAGTTTAAAGCTCTAAGGATAGGGTGCCCAGTCTTAAGGAGGTTTCCCCCCCACACACACACTTTTATGAGTTTTACCTCCAGGAGTTCTACCAGAGTCTTACAGTGAAGATCAAAGAAACATTATTTTCTGCTTCTGGCATGGGTAGGGGGTAAGTTCTGTTCTTCTTAACAAGATCTACCCTCAAAAAATAAATAAAAATAAAAAAAGATTTCATGAGAGCCTACTAAATGGCTGGTATTTTACCCAATCTTTTCTAACCCAGGTAAAGGAAAATAGCCATCTCTAGACTCCACTAGCCTTCCAGGTGAGGGCAGGAAAATACCCAACTCCAGCTTCCTCTAGGTGGTTTTGTACCACCACTGGACTGACAAGAACTTGTGAAGGGTGCAGGTTCACTGAAAGACTGAAATTAATCATAGAACTATAAAATGAGGCCCTTCACTCCTTTTAGCCCCAATCAATAGGCTTCTGTATAACAGGGTAATCCAACTGAAAGAACCTCACATCTAAGACTTTATTTAAGAACAAGTCTCTGAAACATCAAAGACAACAAGAGAGACCAAAACAAGGTCACCAGATGAAATTTTAGCCTCTGACACTTACAGCCACAGCAATAATAAACACAACTTAACCCCTAGCAAAGTAAACTTAAAACTCACACTAAAGGCCCACTATATATATCTCAGACCTCTTTACATAGTACATCGTATGTTACACCAAAAATTATCAAGGCATATTGAAAGACAAAAATCTCAGTTTGAAGAGACAAGGTAAGCATCAGTATCAGATACAGATATGGCAGAGATGTTGGAATGATCAGACCAGAAATTTAAAGCAACTACAATTAATATGCTAAAGGCTCTAATGAAAAGAGTGGACAGCATGCAAGAACAGATGGGTAATATAATCAGACAGATGGAAACTCTAAGAAGGAATAAAAAAGAAATACAAGATACCAAAAAACATTGTAACAGAAACAAACAAAAAAATGCCTTTCATGGGCTCACTAATACACTGGACACAGCTAAAAAAAGATCAGTAAGCTTGAAAACATGTCAATAGAATCATCAAAAACTAAGAAAACATCTCAGAATATCCAAGAACTATGGGAGAACTACAAAACATCTAATAGTGACAAAACATCTAATAGTGACACCACAGGAGAAAAAAGAAATATTTGCTTGCACACACACACACACACACACACACACACACCAACTCTACCTTGGCATATCATATTCATCATATTCAAACTTCAAAATAGTAAAATATAGAAAATTTCAAATAAATGTTCAAAAATTTTTTTTAAAAGTTAGAGAAAATAAATTGCCTACAGAGGAGCATAGATAAGAATTACATCAAAGTACTCTTCAGAAACTGTGAGCAAGAAGAAAGTGGATTGAAATATTTAAAGTGTTGAGAGAAAAGACCTGACAACCTAAAATTCTGTATCAGGTGAAATTACCTTTAAAAAGATAAAGTGAAATAGAAACTTCCTCAGAAAAACAAACATTGAGGGAATTTGCAAGAAATCTTAAAATAAATTCTTAATAAAAAAAAGAAAAATGATACAGATCAGAAACGTGGATCTACCTTTAAAAAAGGGAGATTATTAAAAAATAAATAAATGAATGTTTTATCTACAGGGTTGAAATCCAATTTTTAAAAATGACAAAGAAAACACATACGTAATCAGGTTATTTCTGGGGCCACTTTAATCAAATAACTTGAGACAATAACCAAAGAGCCCTAGCCAGTTTGGCTCAGTGGAGAGAGTGTCAGCCTGCAGACTGAAGGGTCCTGGGTTCGATTCCAGTCAAAGGCACATACCTTGGGTGCAGGCTTCTCCTGCATCTGGGCCCTGGTCAGGGTGTATGCACAAAGCAACCAATTGATGTGTTTCTCTCATGTAAATATTTCTCTCTGTCTTTCCCGCTCTCTTCCATGCTCTCTAAGAATCAATGGAAAAATATCCTCAGGTAAAGATTAAAATAAATAAATAACCAAAGAAAATATCTGAATAGCGAATGACGGAAAATAAAAAAAAGAAAAATTATATATATCCAAGAACTAAATGTATACATATGTATTTCCATTTGTATCATAGAAAAATCTCATAAAAATAAATGCAAGTACTTTTATTTGCATCATTAAAACATTATTAAAGACACATCCATATGGGAAACAATAATGAGAATTCAATTCTTTCACAGTTGAATATCTAGTATAGTGCATTGCACTGACATAATAATGACATAAAGTCTTGAAAGGTTCAAAGAGACTGTTTGACTTGACTTTAAAAATGGGAATAACCTGAAAGAAGGTGAAGAGATTAGCCAAAGAGCATATATGCATAATTCAGAGACACAGTGTGGTGATGGCCAGAGGGAAGGAGGATGTGAGGGCTTGGTGGAAGTGGGCAAAGGGGTGGGAGGATGGGGGCATCTGTAATAGTGTCAACAATAAAAATAAAGTTAAAAAAATTAAAAGGAAAAAGCTACTGTGCTGTCATTGAATCAGCTCTCCTTTTCATTTGGTCTTCATAATTTTCCTTAATTTCTAACATTTTCAAGAAATCTTCCCTTGATATATTGCCTTTCTCTGATATCCCTCATTTTTAAAATTTTGCTGGCCAATGTTCTTCCACCTAAATTTACTATTTAGCTTCTACTGGGGACAAGGGCCACATCTTACACTTTATTTTGATCTCAACATTGAGTAATGATTCTGAAATAAGCCCAAAATAAGAAATCAGTTCATTGATTAGTATGCTTGCATGTGACAAAGTTACCACTGGTTGTAAGGGGAAAATAAGCAATTGAAGAAGGGTTTTTCTGCATTCTCTATTCTAGTAACACTAGAGGCCTGGTGCACGAATTCTGCATTTTCTATTCTAATAACATTAAGGAAGGCATGATTGAGCCTTGGGTCTGAGTCACATTTAGTTGTGACCTTTTAATATAATCATGTTTCTGTGTCCCAAAAAATATAATGCGGTGTGAAAATCCAAAATAGCCTTGGTTTTATGCCCAAGAGTCAAATTTGAGATTAATTTTGCAGATCTCAAGGAAATCTAAAATATATGTTCAGTATGCAAGTACACTGGGAAACAAAATTATAGATCATGTGTTAGTAAAAGGCAATTAATCTACTTATACCTTTTCACATGTTCTGTAAGCTATCCAACAGTTGGTTTTAATTTAATGTAACTATTAGGCATTGAATATGTCATGGAAATCCTATAAACTGGCAAGCTTCTTCCACATCCAACCAAGCACAGCTTGATAAATAGAGAAAGACTAGGAAGTTAGCTAATAAAATCCCCATACTTTAAAGTGAGTAGCTGACAAGAGAGCCAAGTGGTGATGGCAATAACTATGTGAAATATTTTTTCTGGCCCAGCTTTAGATTCTGTATGTAGTTCACTCTGAAAGTAAAAGTCTTTTTTTGGAGACTGGGTGAAGAGAAAAGGAACCTGTGCTAAAGGAAATATTTAGTATTAGGACAAATGCTTTGCCTTTTGTGGACAATTTATATCTGTAGATCTTCTAAAAGACATAAAACAGTTCA
The DNA here is from genome assembly GCF_000147115.1 of Myotis lucifugus. Classification (NCBI taxonomy): domain Eukaryota; kingdom Metazoa; phylum Chordata; class Mammalia; order Chiroptera; family Vespertilionidae; genus Myotis; species Myotis lucifugus. Next base: position 618,886 of record NW_005871325.1, on the reverse strand, counting down.
AACCATGCTATTCCAAAGGTACACTCATGTCTTAGAGACGTTTCTCCTGAGGCCACTGGAGATATCTAAGGATCTGAATGTCAATTTGATGGCTTGGAAGGGACATGATCTGAGGGTAATGGTGGATGATCAAATTTAAGATATTTCTTCTCATGTAGATAATCTCCATATATACAGTTGACTCTTAAATAACTTGGGAATTAGAGGCATCAAACCCTCACAGAGTTGAAAATTCACTTATGACTTTTGACTCCCCAAACACTTAACTACTAATTGCCTACTGATAACATAAACAGTCAATTAACATAAATAGTAATGCTATATGTATTATATACAGTATCCCTGCAATAAAATAAGCTAGAGGAAAGAAAATGTTCTAAGAAAATCATAGGCAGAGAAAATTCATTTACACTATTTATTTTTAAAAATCTGAGTATTTTTAAAATAGACCTGCACAGTTCAAAATGGTGTTGTATTTTGGATATAGTCCTAATTTTCATGAACAGCAAACATGAAATAATACATATACTAACATGAATATATGGAAATACATAAGGCACCAAAATATTTTTCTAATTTTTTTTTAAATCCTCACGCAAGGAGTGAGAATATTTTTTCCATTGATTTTTAGAGAGAGCAGGAGAGAGGGGAGGTGGAGAGAGAGAGAGAGAGAGAGAGAGAGAGAGAGAGAGAGAGAGAGAGAGAAACATCAATGTGTTAAGGACACATGGATTGGTTGCCTCCCACATGAGTCCCTATTGGGAGTGAGGATGTTCCCTTGACTAAGAACCAAATCTGAGACCTTCAGGTGTGCAGGCTTAAGCTCTAACCACTAAACGCACTGGCCAGAACACAAAAGATTTTTTTTAATGAAATGAGTATATATCTTTATGTTTGAATCTAAAATGCTAAAACTGAACTAAAAGTTTGTTTTATAATATAAATTCAATCCTGTATAATAAAAGGCTAATATACAAAAAGCTCAAACTGCGGAACAACCAAACAACTGAACAACTGGTCACTATGACATGCACTGACCACCAGGAGGCGTGTGCGGAACAAGGTGCAGAACATCCACTGTAGGATGGTGGAGCACCGGTTGCTGCCTCTGATGGTTACTGAAAATTCTTTGCTTCCATGCGCCAAGGTCCCACCTGGCACTCACACCCGCTGCTTGTGCTGGAACTACCGCTGGCACCCACTGCCAGTTCCGGCTCCTCTCGCACCTGCAGCTGGCACCAGAGCCACCACTCACACCCACTGCCGGTACCTGGTGCCTGTCCCGAACTCTCAGCGCAATCAGTAGGTGCAAGCAGCAGCTGCTGGCCCTGATCGCCCCTGAGGACTTCTCCACCTCCCACTGCTCCTGAGGTGCAATCAGGGCAGCAGCTGCCGCTTGCACCCACTGACAGTACTGGCCCACTTGCACTTGCTGCTGGCACCGGCCCCAATTGCTCCACGCCATCAGCGGGTGCAAGTAGGGCCGGCTCTGTCAGCATGTGGGAGCGGTGGCGGCTGGAATGGGGCTGCTGGCAGACAAGGGCGGGGAAGGGTCTCAGAGGATAGGTCGAGACCCACCCCTCTGCCTACTGCAGCCTCGCAGCTCGCAGTTTCTTTCAAGGTGCACAAATCCGTGCACTGGGCCCCTAGTAAACTAAAAGTAAATTTTCACAATATTTTGTTTCCCCCCCCCACTGAATTATAAACATCTAGGCATGCAGCTTCCAAAACAGAGTTGAATAGTTGTTTTTGTAATGAGTTAGGAATAGAACATGATCTATAAGTTTGTCTAAACATTTATAAGATTAGAACAGATGATCTATAAGCTTGTCTAAACAAAAACCTCTGCCACTAATAAAACAATCTACTTAGGATTTCCTTTGCAATACTTTTCTCTATAAGTTTGCTGTAATTTGAGACATAGGCAGAGAAGGTTGATAGTGATAACTTAAGGAAGGTTAATGGTCAACATCAGCCCACAGCAAGAACATGGTGGGCTCAGTTTGTGATGCTGGAAGTATAATTATCCAGAAATTAATGGGAGATGCCATGAATTTGGGAAGAGAAGAGATCTGAAAATAGGAGACAGAGGATGATCAGAACCTGGGGACTCAGCCAAGTTGTTCATAGATGAAAAAATCAGAAAAGTGAGGCTAATCTTCCGGATGTGGCTAGATAGCACTGCTTTCTGCAAACAGATTGCTATGTCCATAATTTATTTTTAACAAACATTTATCAGAATTATTTTTTAATCTAAAAGGTTAAATCAGGAAAAAGGAAAACTTCAACTTATGGACCCACATCTGGTATGTAATGATGTTTGTTTAATGAGTGTGGATATGATTTTCCTGGGAACACAGTGTCTAAAGTTTAACTATACAGCAAGGGAGCTCTCAGGAGCAATGAATGAGTTTGACATTCATGCTAGGAAAACTAAATCCCCATCTGGTTGGAGAGCTTAGTTTTAAGCTCCCCTGTATGTGTATTTATGCTAGCCACTTGAGTAAAGATTTACTTGGAAACTGAGGTAGTACTAAGCTGGAATGAAAAACATCAGTGGACCCAGCTGTGCAAAGGTAGAGTGAATAGCTGACATAGTTTTTTCTCTGCTATCAACCTCAATAAATCACACAGGTCATAGAAGTTTGTTATTTTTTAAGTATATTTGAGCTGAATAGCCTTATTTGTCAAGGCTGATGTGACATAACTGAGAACAACCAGAGTAATAATAGGCCAGCAATAGGACGGAATGCCTGAAATAGAAGTTGAGAACAACAACAACAAAAAAATAGGAAATGTTGTCAATGTGACCCTGTTTAAAATGCCGAGCTATTGGGGGGAGGGGAGATAAGCAGGGCTCACATAAACAAATACAGTACAAAAACCTCACACAAAGGACAATACGTGACTTCCCCTGGGGAAGTAGAAGGGTTTGACTAGAAAATAAAATACTGGAGGGGACATTTGAAGTGCCCAAGAGTTGAGGAATGGAAAGCGAATTCCAAGCAGAGAAAGTGTAGGTTAAAAGGGAAAGACATCTCTCTCTATATATAAAAGGCTAATATGCAAAGTGTCCCCTCGGGAGTTCCACCAGGAGACCAGGAGTTGGATTGCTCACTATGATGTGCACTGACTACCTGTGGGAGGCATGGAATGAAGGAAGGCCCCAGCCAGCAGCCTGCACCCAGGGAAGGGACATAAGAAAGGAGGGCTCCTTCAAAAATGGGGAAGTTCAACATGGGTTGTAGTTTGGAAGCATGGTGGTGACGTTCATGGAAGGAAATGTATTGGGAAAGGTTGGGCATACAATAAAAGTATAGGGAACTTTGCAAGTTGTGCTAAGTCACAGAGAGCTAATTGTATAAATAAGGACTACATGTAGGACCATTTCAGTAGATAAATCATGTGTCAGATTTGCTTTGGTAACAAGGTAAGATTAAACATGAAGCCCAGTTAGAAAATACTTATAAAAATTCAAGTGGAAAATTATGAGGATTTATGCTAACATATTGATAGGTGGGATTAATATTGGTGAGGCAGTTGTTAGTAAATATAATATAAATGATGAGAACTCAAATGATGAAAATGATTATGGAAATGCAGAGGAGGAAATATAATTGACAGAACAAGGTGACCCCTTAGGTGTGACTGAGGAAGGTGTCTAGCATTCTTTCATATTTATGGCTTGAATAAATGTTGGTGCAAATAAACAGGCTCTAGAGATCAAAATGAGAAAAAATGTAAATGTGGTTTTGTTCATATATGAGTTTGGATGTAAACAATTAGGCCTTATTTGTGAAACAGGAATTTTTAGGCGTGAAATAGACAGGTTTTAGGAAATTCTAGAAATTTTGGAAATTAAGGGGACCATGGAGGAAGCACAGGGCTGCAGAGCAGCAGGAGATATATTTCCATAGACTAGGGAAGCTGAAAAGCTGCAACAGGTACATTTCCATAGAATGAGGGAGCTGGGAACAGCAAAAGGTCTATATTTACAAAATAAAGCGAAGGAAGCCCTTCATCCAGAGGAGAAGAAGAAAGCCCAAGGGAATAAGAAAACAATAAGGAAGGGGGAAGGGGGGGGAGACACGTGAGGATCAACCTTTGAGCCTAGGAGTTACTATAGTAACCAGTCTAAGGGAATAGTGACCAATCAAAGGGGATATCAAGGCACCAGGATCTATAGCCTTTATAAGCTGTAGGGAAAAGGAACTAAAGGGGACCCTTTCCCCCTCCCCATGTGGGAGTCCATTCTGTGGAACTCTTCCCTCTCCCTACGTGAGAATACTTGTTCTTTAATAAATTTCCACCTTTGCTATACCATTTTCTGTCCGTGGATTCATTCTTCAATTCTGGCAGACAAAGAAATCCGGTTTCAGTCCAAAAATTCCATTTCATTTGGAAACAGGTATTTGAGATTAATAACATATACTAGCTGATTGTGCTATAAACTGGCTTATCCTAGTATGTTCTAAAAAGTTTAAAATTACATTTGAGAAATGCTCTATTTTCTTATTTGGCATCTAATTGAAAACTGTTCTATATATAAAATCAGTGCTTATCTAGATTTTTACATTTTGAGTGTTGAAAAAGGAATCAGGGCAAAATGAGAGTATTACCAATAGGGTTTTCTATCAGATTAGAAACATAAGATATATATTTCTATTTCTTCAAATCTTTGATATTATCAGGGATAATGGTAATTGTGAAAGCTCCAAGGGAGATATGAGATTCTGAGAATCAAATATAATACATCCAATTTGCATTATTCTCCTGTGGGGATCCCTGCAAGCCTTAAAATGGCCGGGTACAGAGGAGCATGGTCAGAACTTTCAATTGCCTTTAAGAACCTTCCGGATAGGAAGCCTTCCACATCTACTATTAGGCAACTCTCTGCTATGCCTTAAATCTCTACCACCTTCTTAAGAAAGCCTTCCCAAACGCAAAGCAAAGCTGGGCTTTCCCTATCTCTTCTACAGGACTCAGAGCCTCTTCTTGTCAATAATCATTGAGATGCAAATGTCTGAATTCATGTCTGATCGTTGTCCCCTGTTTCAGAGCTCTTCTTTGTTGGGGACGCTGCTTTTAGCATTTCTAGTTATCAGCAGAGTGACTAGCAAATATATTAGGTTCTTAAAATTGAATTCAGTTGGTGAATGGGGAATGAACTTGAACCAAATGAGTAGCCACAATCCCTCCTACTGTTGAGGATTGCACACAGACAGTGGGGTCAGACTGGCCTGCACAGCTGGCTTTGCAAGAAGGACCCACCCCACTTTCTGAACCTCAGTTTTCTGACCTATCAAAGATGAGATAACGTTTTTTCTCATAGGTTTACGTTGCTGCTTAATTGAAAACATATTCAGAACACTTGGCAGATAGTTGCAAGGTAATAAAATGTAATTCCCTCTCATTTTCCTATTCTTTTATCTTTCAGATTCTCAGCTTTTACACGTAAACACATGGTCCTAAAATTATGCACATTTCTAGACTCAGTGATAGTATAGTATTTGGAAATTTGTTTTTACATTTTAGTGCATTCTCCTTTGTTCTTGTTGACACATGTATAATCTCTACCAGGAAAAATAAAAATAAAAACCAGTTTTAATGATCTCCAAAATGATTTTCCTGAATGGTTCAGGGGAGAATGATTCTAACATTATAGATAAATACATAAATTATGAGAAATAAAAATGACAGGAGAAACTGCTTTAAATGCAATATTCATTGATTGACTATGTATGCCCAAACTGTTCCAAGGACTTATGTAAGAAAAGTCAAAATTAGTGTGCTATTACACAAATCTTTGTCACATTCCTACCAGAAAACTTTGTTACTGCTTCAATCATTATATCTTTTGTTTGTCTTTATTTCTTAAGCAGTACTTAGTCAAAATATCATGTATGAGAGGAATGATAAAAGCATGCATCCTCAGACTATTCCCTTATCGCCATTGGCCACTGGAGGTAAATTGCTCAGTTCCTATATCAGCCTTCCATTTCCTGAGCGTCACTGTTGGGCATGTTACAAAGCTTCAGTTTTCACATGTATTAAATGAGTTAAAATAATAGAATATAGGATTTTTGTTACAAATAAATGAGATAATATATGTAAGAGTACCTGACAAATAGGTAGTATTATTAATGATTAATAGCTACTTCTCTTGTTTTCAACATTAGTATTAAATACAAAATTCTAGTGTACATCTGTATACATGTACCTACAGATATAAATATATGTATGTTACTTAAGTGTGATTATAGTCTTTGGAGGACCATACTTAATGAGGTGATTTTAGGTTCATTTTTATGTAAGTGTGTTCAGGTAATTTACTTATTTACTTCATATTGGGTCTGACATTCTCACATACACCTGCAAACTACAATTTTCAGCTCCTTTTACCACTGATATTCTCTTAGCCCTATTAGGAGCTTTATCAGAGGAAGATAGAAAAGTAGGATGAAGGTAGAACAAACATTTCCTTCTGTTTACAATTCATGTCAGTATCAGTAAAATTTCAGATGACAGTTATAATTTTATCCTCTCTTTTTGCTACTTCCATCCCCAGAGATACCAGCCCCAGCTGCCCATGCTTTCCTCAGTGATCCATGTACCAGCCATGCTGTGTATCCCTCCAGGCAGTTCAACATGGAACTATCTGGGGTGCTATGTTCAGATAACACCACCTCTCCCACCCATAGGCTCCCTCAGTTACTATTATGCAGGTTACCATCGTCTAGTTGTTGTAGAAGACAAAAGAAAAACCAAGCTACGCTTTAGAGAGAAGGAGTGACACTTTATTTACGCCAGCAGATTCAGGGAATAACTTTCCAAATCTGAGTAAAGTAACATGTAGGGGGTTTCTCTTTTATATCTTCCTGGGATCTTTGTCCAGCAAATATGGATTATGCTTCCAGTCCTTTTCGTGGGCCTTGCAAGAAGGCCCCCAGGTGTTGGGGGTCTCCAGGCCATATCTGATGGTCTGGCTTGGCGTCAGCGTTAATAACCCTATCTCAGGGGCAGTGCACTGTTCACAGTTTTATGGCCTCTGTAACAGGTTCTGCAAGACCAGTTTCTGGGAAGGAGGTAGTGACTTAATTATAGGTTATCAAGAATGTACACTGAGCTTGCTGGCATGGATTCCGATTGCTAGCCCCCCAAATATCAGGGTTACATTGGAATTAGCCCTTTTTAGCCTTCTCATAATGAATAATATCTGCTTCTTGTAGTAACTAGTATCTGGTTCCCTTTTTGTTCATTTAAACTTTTAACATCTATGTGCCAATTTCTTGTATGAAATCCCTTGTTGTTGAAATTTCTAGGGTGGTTTGTGTTTTCCTGACCTCACAGACAGCATATAACCAGCAGTGTAAACAACAAACAAAAATTATTTTTTAAATGTAGACCTATAGCACTCATTTTAAAAAATTGTGTATATTCTTAGACATTTGGGAATTATTTTGAAAACTCTATGTGGCACTTACTAGTCATACTTTCTGTGATGATAAAATATTCCATAATTGCATATGGTATATGTTTTTATGCCAACTGCTATTAGGGTAACTACCAGTCACATGTGGCTATTGTCCATTTGAAATGCTGCGAGTATGACTAAGAAACATAAATTTTAATTTATTCTAATTAATTTAAATTTAAATAACCACATGTGGCTAGTGGCAACAATATTGTACAGCACCAGCTATGCGGTTGACTAGGTGATTTAATTTCAAAGGCTTATAAAAGTATGCTTTATCAAGCACATAAAATATATTCTAAAGAATAATGAGATCACAGTTATTCCTTCTGAAATATTATAGCCCTATGAAATCTCACAGAATATAAATAAGTATTTTATTAAAAAACAGCATATTTCATGGTAACCACAGCTATTATTTAATATCTTGAAGACTACTTAAAAATTTTATCTAAGAAAACAAATATAAATTAATATTATGACCTTTAATTATGTATTTTTTAAATTAGAGTTATTATGAGAAAGCCCACTTCATTTTTATTTTATTTATTTTTAAAATATATTTTTATTGATTTCAGAGAGGAAGGAAGAGGGAGAGAGAGATAGAAACATCAATGATGAGAGAGAATCATCCATTGCCTGCCTCTGGCAGACCCTTACAGGACATTGAGCCGGCAATCTAACCGTGACCTCCTGGTTCATAGGTCGATATTCAACCACTGGCAGGGCAATCATGTGTTGTTGTTTTTTAACCTAACCTTATGCAGGTTGCATTTTTCTCAAATCATTATATGTTCTTTAAGAATGTTTTGTTAATGGTCCCATTGCTCTCCCATCAAAAGTGCCTCTTTCCCCATTTTTATTCTATGAAACACAGGGTAATCGGGAGCATATGTTTTCTGTTTTGAATGTGATTTCCCCTCACTATATTTTATCTGATTATTGCTGTCATATGGAACATCTGTTGAATTTATGTCTTATCCAGACACCTCATTGACCGGCTATCATTATAATTACAGAATACAATCATCAGTTGTTCATTTCTGACAATGTGACAAATATAACCAGAATATCTTTCAGATACAAACACATAAATACTGTATGCAATTTTAAAAAAATAAATAAATCATAGAAAATCTTGAAAGAAACAAAGAAAAATCCTCAAGTGCCAGAAATGAAGAATTAAACATTACTAGTATAATAGCATTAGAGTTGAATTGGAGGGGATTATTCATTACAGCAATTTAAGGCCTGAATTTTAATCTTTATGCAGGGAAAGCAAATGATGCCTTTATATTGGGTGAGTGGTGACATTGGAATGGATGCCTCATATTTGGTAGGAACTTTTCAAAAACCTACAGATGCCTTTCATGAAAAAGCAATATTAAAAAAATTCACTTAACCCGTAATTAGAAACTGTGGGACAACTCAGAAAATATTTTGATGGTTCTGCATGGTTAGGGCTTTCTAAACAAAGACACCTGAAATCTGGATTAAAGGACTTGTTTTATAAGTGAAAAAAAAATGATTTAGTTCTTTCTAGAGCAGAGCTTTATCTCCCTTGACATATGTGTTTATATTTCAGAGGGATTACATCAGGAGCTACATTTACATTACAAAGGATTTGTATTTACCCTCTCTTAGAGGGGAGAGGGGCTCCTTTGCAAATTGTTATATAAAAACTCCCAAATTCCTGGTTCAAGGTCCCTCTCCTACAGTGCCCAACTTCAGAAGAGGAAAGAACAAAAGAAAAGGGAAATTTGATGTTATTTCTGTAGTAATGATAATAGGCCTACACCTAGATATTCTGTTCATTTTCATAATTAAATCTGCATTTTAAAAAAGGTATTAAAGATAACAAAAATGCTGTGTATCTTTGCTTAAGATTCCATATCCACTCTGGATATGGAAAAGCTTACCCTGAGAATTTAAATCCACTACTATATCATTTACCCAATTTTGTGTTTCAGTTTATGCTATCTGAGTGGTCCCAGAAATTTCAATCTGAGAAATTAATATGGGTAGTGATATTGAGCCAATTATATACTTATTTTTCTTGGCAGAAACCAATAAAAATCAGTCTTCAAAAACACTTAAACAACCCAAGGCACAAGGTATTCAAAAGAAAGATAAATAAGTCAAATATAAACAAGCTATCCAAAATTATAAAATACACAAGGGAAAGAATACATAGAGTAAATAAACAGCAATAATAGGAATAATGTATTTGCACAGGAGCTTCATTTCTTTAATATGACCTTTTCCTTAATTCTAGCTAGCTTTGCTAGAATAATAATACCATGACTCACTTGCCTTCCTTCAACCGGACCCTTCCACCTTTGCACCTACTGCACGTCCACTCCCTTAATCATTAAGTCCTAAGGATATCAGGTTCTGGTCAGCTTCAAACTGTCTTAAGAAAAAGCCTCAGGTCTATTGATCAAGACAACAGAGTTTCTTCAAAAAAAGATATCATCTTGATCTCCATTGTGTCTGAGCCCCAGGCCCTTGAAGTGGAAACACCTTACCAACACCCTCAGGAAACTAGACAGAATGATGCCTTGGCTGACATCCAGCCCCAATACAATTATCCACTACTCCTTACTGTGGCCCCAACCAATCAGAGGAGCCCAGGACCCCAACTCCCTTAGACACCATGAGTATCATTTTTCTCCTATGGAATCTATTCCCTAGAAGCCATTGGTGTTAGGCATATTCTCTGCCTTTTCCCTGTGCTCTAAAATTAAGACACAGATATTTAAATTATTTAGGTAGAAAAAATAGAGACACCATTCAAATATAGAAAATTTAAATTTAATTGTCTTTTTTTTCCAAATACTAAATGTTGAAAGACAAAGGAGCAACAATTTATAATTTTAATATAAATTTCTACTTATCCAGCCCTGGCTGGTGTGGACAAGTTGGTTGTGTGTAGTCTCATGCACCAAAACATTGCTTATTTAATTCCTTGTTGGGGCACATGCCCAGGTTGCTGGCCGGATCCCCAGTAAGGGCATGCAGGAGGCAGCTGATCAGTGTTTCTCTTTCACATTGATGTTTCTCTCTCTCTCTCCCTTCCATATGGAAACTTAATAGAAAGATATTATGGGCTATTTGTTGAATCAAAAAGTTGGCTACAAAATATGCCACCTTTTCTGGAGTGTCAATTTTTGACAAAATAGTTCACCTAATCAATAAATTAAAACATGCACACATACAAATTAAAAATAGGGAAGATATAATATAACTAGAGTTCCGGTGCATGAAATTCATGCACTTGGAGGGGGGTGGTCTCTCAGCCCAGCCTGCACCCTCTCCAATCTGGGACCCCATGGGGATCGGGCCTAAACCGGCAGTCGGACATCCCTGTCACAATCCAGGACTGCTGGCTCCCAACTGCTTGCCTGCCTGCCTGCCTGATTGCCCCTAACCGCTTCTGCCTGCCAGCCTCATCACTCCCTAACTGCTCCCCTGCCAGCCTGATCAACGCCTAACTACTCCCCTGCTGGCCCAGTCGCTCCCAACTGCCCTCCCCTGCTGGCCTGATTTCCACCAACTGCCCTCCCCTGCCAGCCCGATTGCCCCTAACTACCCTTCCCTGCTGGCCATCTTGTGACCACATGAGGGCGGCCATTTTGTGCCCACATGGGGGTGGCCATCTTTTGCGAGGGCACGATGGTCAGTTTGCATATTACCTCTTTATTATATAGGATATTAAGAGCTGAGACTAATGAAGATAATAAAATGACAATTTACATCTAAGAATTACTGGTAATTATACCAAGCAATGAATTGGATTTGAAAATGTTTGGAAGAGAATATATGCTATATATAAAATGGTATCTTAAAAAATGCATTTTGTGCCCATCCATTGTGGCTCAGTGGTTGAGCATCTATCTACCTATAAACCAGGAGGTTACAGTTCAATTGCTAGTTGGGGCACATGCTCAGGTTGTGGGCTCAATCCCCAGTGTAGGGCATGAAGGAGGCAGCCAATAAATGGTTCTCCCTCATCATTGATGTTTCTATCTCTCTCTCCCTCTCCATTTCTTTCTGAAATCAATAAAAATATACATTTAAAAAATGCATTTCCTCACCAAAAGAGCTATTAACCATTTATATTTCCTTTCTTTGTGAGTCAGTATTCCAGTTTTGTCTTTTTTCTTTATTGGGCTGTTCTTTTTTTTATTTGAAAATTTATTTTGCATAGTAAAAATATTAATTTGCTACCTTCCATAAATATTAGTAAGCATTTTTCCCGGTTTATTGTTTTTATTTCTACCATTCATATTGAAAATCATGTATTATTCAAATAAAATAAAGTTATAAACTATTTAAATTTGAGACTAGTAATAATATAATACAAGTTCATTTATATATATAGACTTTTTATAAAATAAATAGTTCACATGTTTGCCAGAAATGTGTCTCTTCCTGAATATGAATATCATATATATTATGTTCTCTGCACTGCTCTCATACTGTGGTCTGGACCATGATCGCAGGTGAAATCATTTATACCTTTACAGTATCTGGAACTTATACAAGTGAAGTTCAGACATCAAGCTTTATCTACTAACCCAGCCACACAGAAGCCACTTATTATCGCTTACTGGGCCCATCAGGTATGTTAAGGTGTCTAAACTTAGCTCAGATAATTGAAGCGCTGTTCAGATATGGCTTGCACGTGAAGTCTGTTTCTCTCTAGTTATAGTCATTAATATCAGACGACGATCAGGGGATAAGGGCATGGACTTTCTCTCTGGTCTCAGATGGTGGGAATAGCGAAATGCCTGTGATGCATCAAACTTTTTGACTCTCTGCTCAGAAAGGCTGTCTCTCAAAGGAGCGATGCTCTGACTGTGGAGAGCTTTATGGTAGACAATATAAATGTATATATTTGTTATATTATGTCTGAATACTGCCCTGAACTGGGCCAGTCACTTATGTGTGAGGTTTTAAGGCTTCAAAACAGAAAACAGTGCTCATGCTTCACAGACATTCATTAAAAATTATGAATTTTACTTTCTCCAAAGTTGTTAAAGACAAAAAAATTTAATACATAATAAAGTAAAAGTATAACATAGAACATTCATTAAAAATTAGTGATCACACCAAAAATTAAAGGGTTGAAAAGCTAAGTCATAAGTCATATTTGAAACACAGCCTAGGTCTAAGGTGCAGAAAACAAAAGGGAGTATTAACATGTTTCCTTGTGTTTTCTTTATTTTGTTCTTTTATTCTACTCTGTTTTGGTTTGAAGACAGAAATTACTTGTCATTTTTCAGGAACCATGCTCAATCTTGGTTCCTCAACTCTCTAATAAATGCTGCAAATGAGTTTGTGCTGTATATTATAGAACAGCGGTTCTCAACCTGTGGGTCGCGGCACCTTTGGGGGTCGAATGACCCTTTCACAGGGGTCGCTTAAATACATCCTGCATATCAGATATTTACATTATGATTCATAACAGTAGCAAAATTACAGTTATGAAATAGCAACAAAAATAATTTTATGGTTGGGGTCACCACAACATGAGGAACTGTATTAAAGGGTCGCTGCATTAGGAAGGTTGAGAACCACTGTTATAGAACATTTTTAAGTCAAATTATTTAGTCAGCTATGTTTTTTGAATGCCTATTATGTACAAAGCTCTCACATATTAGAGTTAAAATAGATTATATATATATATATATATATATATATATATATATATGAAAAGTGAAGTTTCTTGAGTTGTTTCCATGTGGTTGACATTGGCTTTCTTTAGACTTGTAAATCAGGGCTACTTGCATTCTTGTGAATGCCCCTAGTTAGAGCATGTCTGTGATTAGAGTATGTCCTGACAGTGTCTCCAACTTAAAAGCCCAAATCAAATGGTCAGATAATGGATTACCTATAATTCCTCCACTCACTAGTAAGCTTTGTTAACTCATACCACCATCTTCACAACTTTTTGTAGACTTTGTTATATATGCAGCCTGATCTTAGCCAGAGAACACTGCTCACGCCACTGCTCTGATTAGGAGACACTACATAAAAGTTTGGCCAATGGAATCTTGATAGATTGGTAATAAAAAGATGCTTCTTAATTATGATGAATGGTAATGGTTTTAACCTATAACATTATCATGCTTAATGGTGAAATAATATGGGCATTCTACTAATATTGTGAAATTAGAGAAGATCAACTAGTATCACCACTTATTTAATTACTAGAGGCCTGGTGCACAAATTTGTGCACAGGTGGGGTCTGACTGGCCGGCCCTGCCCCCATCAGGGTGGTGGGGGGGGGGTGGTCAGGGGGTGGGGCCTGCCAGGGGGAGGGGCCATGGATGTGGGGCGCGGTTACGGTGTTTTGGCCAGGTTCAAGCCTCGGACTAATGATAGTTGAGTGAGGTTGGAACTCACGAGAATGCTGTAAACAACGTGATCATGCCCCTACTTTGCCTCGTGGCATCTGCTATAAAATAAAGACACGGCTTGTGGGCGCTGGCGCTGTCTCCTCATCAGGGAGCAGTGTCCCACCGAGACCCAGCTTTCATTCTCTTATCTGTCTTTCCTTAATCCTTTCACCCCCCCACTCAGTTTACCTTTGGCCGCAACAATGGGCAGTTGGCCCTCCAGCCCCACCTCCTGGTCAAACTCCCATTCAAGGGGACAATTTGCATATTAGCCTTTTATTATATAGGATGAGTCCAGTCACATATTTAGTCCAGGTGGTCTTAATGACACCTTCTTTTCTTAAGGTTATATCCTTCAAAAAGGCTCCTGGTATGAGAACAGGGGGAGGAGGGGAATATACATTCTAAGGGCAGGGAAAGGAAAGGAGCCTCCAATTTCCAGGGTCCAGTTCAAGGGTCAACTGTCAGTCATGGCCTCTTGATGATCTCTTTCAACAGGTAGCAAAAGAGCTGGCTTCCAATATCCATTCTTCTTTTTTCCAATAGGGACTGAACCCCACAGATAGCCAAGATAAAGACCTCATAATCCAGCCTTCTTTACAACTATTTGTCTCCCAGTGATTAAGCTCTGGGCATTGGCATGCATATGAAAGTGATGTGTGCAAATTATCCAACTGTGGAATTTATAGATAAGCCCCAAATTCTTATTCTTGAACCTTTACAGTAGAAGGTGAGCTATTTATCAATGTATGACCCCCCTAGCTTCAAATTTACTCTTCTGTGATCAAGGATTTGGATTTCGTAAATATTTCTTCTTTGTTAGTCAGCACAGTGTTAACTTGTCAGTAGAGGGCATTAGAGGGGCATTTGAGGAGGAGGAAGAGACTTTTTTTGCCGACACCATTTGCTTCTCTGTCGAGGCTCTTGCAATGCACTGTAGTTAGGAGTGAACAGTGGCGAACAGCTTCCCAGGCACCTTAAAGTGTGGATTTCCAGCAGATCAGGTATGATCACAAGGTCTCATACCATATGATCAGGTATGAGATAGGCCCCCTGATTTCAAAGGAGATGGTGAAATCTGAGTGTAGAAGAGGCCACCTGGCAGCACTAAACCATAAACACAAAAAGGGCATACTGACAAAAAGCAACAGGGATGTACCAGTAATCAGTTAAGACTTGGCCTTCAAAGACACTTGGCAGTGACTATTGATATGAAATCTTTAGCAATGAAATAGTTGGGCAGCCCACTAGAGTATTGCTTGATCAATATAACAGAAAAAAACTGTAAGTCTAGTAGCCAAAAGCTGACTTGAATAATCGCCGTGGAGAGTCCCAGCCTCACATAATTTTCCTGTCCTAAGTCAATTCGCAGACCCTTTATTGAAGGCTGGAAGGCTAGGTACCTTTAAGGAACTTTTGCCAGAAGTGCCCACTACATAAATCTTTCTCCAAGCCTTTTTCTCTAAAAGCTTATTTACAAGAATGACTATACATTGGGGAAAAGGAAATACCCAGATTTTTCAGACGTTACTGGTTTTGAATTGATGCTAATAACCAAAGGCTCAAATTGCAACTGTGCCTCAATGAAATCTGGTGAAGAAGTATGCTCATGGACCTCTCAGATGGGCTTCGACTGTGAAAATATTCGTGTCCCATTAAAGGGCATCCAATGAATGAGAGACTTATTGGTCAGATAGACAAAATGGCATATACTCTCAGTGTGTATTAACCAGCCTCTTTCTTTAGCCACACCACAGTTTGCTCATGAACCAAGTGGCCATGGTGACAAGGTTAGAAGTGATGCCTTCAGGTCAACAATATGGTCTTCTCCTTACCAAGAATAACCTGGCTAACACTACTGTCAGGTACCTAATCTGTCAGTAGCAGAAATCAGCTCTTCCTGGTATAGCTCCATTTCCTGGGGTGAAGTAGCCAGCTATCTGTTAGTAGGTAGAGTATGAAAGAGTAGAGATTAAACCTCACTGACATAGACATGCATTCTGTAAATGGATTTATCTTCACTGCCACTGATGCTTCTGCAATTTGTAATCTGTGGACTCATAGAATATTCCCCATCACATTGCTTCTAAACAAGGAGCTCATTTTACAACAAAGAAAGTGCAACAGTAGGTTCATATGCATAGAATTAACTGAATAATTACATTTCTCACCACCAGGAAGCAGCTGGGTTAATGAAAGAAAAATGATTTACCAAAGACTCAGTTAAATCTCTGGTTGGGAGACAACACCCTGAAAAAAAATGGGCTTACATGCCCTGACCGGTTTGGCTCAGTGGACAGAGCGTCGGCCTGCGGACTGGAGGGTCCCAGGTTTGATTCCAGTCAAGGGCGTGTACCCTGGTTTCGGGCACATCCCCGGGGGGGGGGTGTGCAGGAGGCAGCTGATCGATGGTTCTTTCTCATTGATGTTTCTAGCTCTCTATCCCTCTCCCTTCCTCTCTGTGATAAATCAATAAAATATATTTTTAAAAAATGGGCTTACATAATGGAATATACACAGGGTGGGGGAAAAAGTAGGCTTACAGTTGTGAGTATACAAAACAGAGTTTATTCTTGTATTATTTATTAATTATTGTTTCATTTTTCATAGGAACAAATGTAAACCTACTTTTGCCCAACACTGTATGTTACTGAGTCATATATATTGGCATGGCACTTTTCCTTCTATAGCCAGAATATCCAAACCCAGGAATCAGTGGGTCATAGAGTAGAAGTGTCTCCTTTCACTAATATACACAATTTTTGCTCCCACTGTAGCAAACTTGAGTTTGGTCAATTTGGACTTCTCAGTCTCCAAGGGCAAATGATTCAGCTCTACTTTCAAAATATATACACTGTCTAATAATGTTTTATTATCTCCATTGCTATTATTTTGACCCAAACCACAATAATTTATTGTCTAAATAATATCATTAACCTACCCAATCTCACTTCTAGTCTATTTACATGGCAGACAGTGATTTTTTAAAATTCAAATTAGGTTTTGTCTCTCCTCCGTTTAATACTTCCTAATGACTTTTCCTCTCATCCAGGGTAAAAGCCCCTAACTTTGTCATGTTTAACAAGGCACTACACTTGGCAACCATTGATCTGACCTCATTTTCTACCAATCACTTCCTCACTGTGCTCTAGGCACACTAGCTTCCTGGCTCTTCTTTGAACACTAGACACATTTCCTCCTCAGGGTATTTGTGCCTACTTACCCTTTGCTCAGTGGATTTTTTGCTGAGATAGCCATATGCTTAGCTCCCATGCATCATATATGTCTGCTCTTATGATAACTTAGTTAACCTTCCATGACTGCCTTATACAAACTGCCAACTCCCACACCACGACTCTCTAATACATTTTATGAATTAATTCGTCTTCATCTTATATATTTGCTTGTGTGTGTGTGTGTGTATGTGTGTGTGTGTGTGTGTGTGTGTGTGTGTGTTACTCCAACAAATAGAGAAACTCTCCATGAAAACAGAGACTTTGTTTTATAAATTACTGAATCCTCACCATCTAGATCAGGGATTTTCAGTCTTAGTACTACTGACATTTGGGGCTGGATATTTCTTTGATGTGAGTACAGAACTATGCATGGTAGAATGCTCATTAGTATCACTGTTCTCGAGCCAGGAGCACTTTTACTACAAACTATGATGTCCAAAAATGTATCCAAACATTTCCAAATGTCCTATTCAGGGGTGTGTGGAGGGGTAGGGGACAAAATTGAACCAGGTTCAGACCTAATGATCTAAATCAATATATTAACAGAGTTAGATCTCAATAATGAATGCATGACTTAAATATCTGCATATATGTGGTTAGAAAAGATGGAAATGATATGGGCTGAAATGCAAATTCTAGAGAGATTATTTGTGCATGTGTGTTCTATTGTTGTTGTTTTATATTTTGAAAATTTACTTCAGGATCTGCTTGTCACTTTTACAGGGAAAAAATGCCAGTTAAGATTTGGAAAAATTCTCTTTTGGCTCCAACTTCCCTTTTCCTCCAGTCTATGTTTAACTCCTCTCTGGCACTAAGGATTCTTTTGTTGAAAAGTTTGTTTTCAAACTGATATAAACAACATGACCTTCTTCCTTTGCACTCTAGAAGTTCTTCTAATTACCTATGCTATTTTTTCTTTCGGTTCATTTTATTCCTATTCCCCAGGAGAAGGTCACAAGAAACTCTATATATAATCTGCAAAGTGCATGACCATTGTTTTTACTGTTAATGGTTATTAAAAGCCAAAGGTAATATTGCAAAAAATAATTTAACAAGCCAACTTAGCCATTATTATTCTCATAACTAGAGCCTTTTGACCTTCCTAAGGATAAGTCTTCTCAATCAAGTAAAATGAAGAATATAGCAATGAGATGATTAATCTAAACATTAGCAGGTGCTGAACTAGATAATGGCTAGAATTGGAGGTTTGATCCATCAGTCTTTATTTTCTTTTGTAAAAAATGATTTGGTCAATGCTATATTGTTTTAATCCTTAGAAAGTTGTGTTACAATTTTATTTTTTTGTGTTAAAATATTAAAATAACTCTGCTTAATATTTATATTGCTTATTTGGTAATTGAATTTGTTTCTAACCATATTTTCCATGCATATCCCTTTTTAAAACTGAAGATATTCCCATCCTTCTAGATATCCAGATTTGAAACATCAGTGATGTCATTATCTGGGACTCACCCGCAGTGATGAGCACATTCTGATGAGCACATGCATTCTGCATCCCTACCACTCATTACTCTTATCCATTCTACCAGAGCTACTGCAGTCACCACCATACATACTGCAATAACTGACTAACAGCCCTTTCGTTTTCATAGTCTGTTTACCTGCAGTGACACTGCAGTGTTGCTAAAGGTACCTCCCTAAAGTAGACTGCTCTATTCCTCTTCTTAGAATAGCAACAGTGGTTATTATTGGGCACTAGAGTTGCAACTCTTTAATCCAGCATGTGAGGGTCTCTGTTAATATATCCTCCAAATTTAGTTCTCCAAATTTATTACTCCGTTACTTATCTCACAAACAGATTTATATATTATCAAAGTATCACATCTTTTGTGGAAACTACCAAATGTGCTTTTATACAACTACAACATATCCAAATACTACCCTTACATTATGCTCTCTTCAAATATGCCCATTTCCATAATGCTTTTTTGACACCCTCCCCCAACACAAGCAAGCAATATCCCTATTTTCTATATTTCTGAAATTATTCATCTTTTCATTATGCTATAGTAGTCAATAATTTTCACCTAGAGTGTAGTTATTGGGATAGATCTCATATCTACTCTACTTTAGTCTATAAATTTCTGGAAGTTTGCACATTCTTCACTTGATCTTAGCCAAAAGGCCGAGAAGCGATAGTTTGCACATTCTTATGGGTTATTGTTTTCTTTCCATATTCTTAGCCAGAATAGGTACTGAATAAACATGTTTTCTATGAATAGAAACTTGATATAATGGTCCTCAATAAATCTTGTGATCTATTTAAGTTTTGTTCATGTAAAATATATTTGCCTATCTCTCCCTTACTCAATCATGAGTAGGGTTACCCTACCTTCTATTTGGCTCCAATTATTCCTGTTGAGCACAAAGAATTCAAAAGTCAGGAGAGCATATAACCCAGAGGAAAACTCACTGTATTAAAATGAATCAATTTTTGCTTGCTAATGTTGGTTTCTAATTCTATGATTTCTAACAGTCTGCCCTCTAATTTCCTTCTTAAAATTATACTTCTGCTTATTCCTTTATTTCAGTTACTTACCTGAATCTAATACATATTTGCTAAAACCAATAAAATCTCAGAGTTGTGCTTAGCTGGACTTGTAGGCCTGGCCAGCCTTACATGCTTTGTGTTCCAGAAGTTGATATAATGGCCTGGTAGGTGTACAAATACTCTCCTTGTCCTCACTAGAAAAATTTGAAGTACTGAGACTGTTTTCTGCATGACCTAATGGTTTCTAAATAAAGTGCTTTTAATTCAAAAGAATGGTCTACATTTCTAAAAAGGCAGGCAATAGTTATTTTCTTTGGATAATTTCTTTTTGTGAGAATGCTTATTTTTTTTCATGTTCTTCCTATGAAAAACACTTCTATTGGAATTCATGCAGCAGCAATTACAAAATAAGTCAGACTGCTTTAAATATCTTGCTCATTGTAAACCATCGATGCTGGCCCTCTAATATCTTAAAACTGATGCACACAACTAAACTGATTTTATTTCAGTAAGGCAATCAACACATATCTTATTGTGACCAAGAACTTTCCAGGTATTATTTCAAAATCATAATATTTACACATGCATTAATGGCTGACTCTTTAGAGGTTTTATATCTGGGGCTGACAAGAGCTGGGTGTTAAGGGAAATAATGCCGTCAGTGATCAGAACACCCTTTGAGTGCATTCATTTATGTAATTTTCTTCCAAATCCTCATTGAAATAATGAATATCAATTTTTTAAGTTTATATTTTATAGAAACTAAAGAAAGATACAATCTATCTATTCCAAATATGCTTGAGTTTCTGCATATTATAATGTAAACAATATAATATTGAGGCCATGATAAAACAACTCATAACTTCTACACATATATTGCTCATTTGTACAGTGAATTAAAAAATCTCTCTAAAGGTAGAAATTCTTTGATTTCTTCCACTCAGAGGAGAACTTGAAGTGATAAAGGAAAGAATTCTCTTCAGCCCTAGACCATGATCTTATTAATAAGAACAGGGAATGTTAAGTAAAGAAAAAATATTGACATGTTTTGCTCCATAACAAAGGTTATGTCAATAAGAGAATAACTGATTTTCCTCATTTAAGTGCCCAACTATAGTACTTAATATAAAAAATCTAATTCAAAGACAAAACCAAAATGCATGCTTCTTATTTACCATACTAGGGGCCCAGTGCACAAATTCATGCACCTTGAAAGGAACTGTGGGCCAAGAGGCTGTGGTAGGCACAGGGGCAGGTATCAGCCCATCCTCCATGCCCACCCGGCCCCTCCAGCCACAGCCCCAGACCCCTGTCGGCTGGTAGCCCTTTTCCCACCACTGCTGCTCCCACATGCTGACTGCTCCGGCCCCCTTTGCACCCGCTGATGGCATGGAGTGATTGGCCCTTTGCACCCGCTGATGGCATGGGGCCAGCACCGTCAGTGGGTGCAGGTGGGAGCAGGGCCAGCACCGCCCTTCAGGAGCAGGGGGAGGTGCTGCCCCAATCGCCCTTCAGGAGCAGGGCCACCACTCACACCCACTGATGGTGATCGGGCCGGCAGCCACCACTCACACCCACTGAGCAGCAGGTGTGAGCAGTGGCTCTGGTGCCAGCAGAGGGTGTGAGCGGTGGCTCTGGTGCCAGCAGAGGGTGCGAGTGGGGCCGGCGCTGGCAGCAGGTGCGAGTAACCACCAGAGGCTCACCCCAATGACAGCACCTGTGCCCTGCCTTGGTCTGGTGCCCCTGCTCACCTGCTCCACCATCCTGCTGCAGCCAATGCCTGCCATGTTTCTCACAACCCTCCTGGTGGTCAGTGCACATCATAGCAACTGGTTGTTCAGTTGTTCTGGTTATTCTGCCATTCAGTCTATTTGCATATTAGTCTTTTATTACATAGAATAAATTTATTTCTGGTAAGTGTCTGCCCTGTTAAGAATTACATTCTCCATATTTATGGTATCTGGGTGGGGTATTTGAGAAGTATATATTTATTTTTCACTCTTTCATCTTTCATCTGCTAACTAGATGCAGAAGATTTTGGGTGGCCCAACTAAAAATAAATGGATCCCAAAGTCCCTAAATTATCCTGGAGGGAAAGCTGCTTGCTGACCAGTAACACTTGTGTTGGCCGTAAATAAAAATTCATTTATTTTAAGACAATTCACTTCTTTTGTGTTAAGACTTGGAAATTTAGTTCATTTGCCCTATCATATAGCTGCTGCTTCCCAGCTATTTCTCAGAAACTGGGAAACTTCTGATATGGCTTAGTAAATAACAGCCATCTTAAATGTAATAACAATGTTATAGGGACTCATTGGTAGTTTCTGCTTCACCTGCTGGGAAGTCATTCTTCGCACATTTTTGAAAACAAAATAGACAGATATAAAAAATGCAAATGGAACACTCAAAGTAAGTTGAACAATGCATATTTTTTTTTGCTAAATGTTCTTGGGGAAATGAAAAGAGGACATTGCTTACACATGCTATTCCAAATATTTATTCTTCTTGTGGCAATGACCTTTTCTCCTCTTTTTGAGTAGTTGGTTGCCTGCCTTTCCTCAACCATAAGTTCCTTTTCATTTCTATGAAAGGAATTTCTCAATTTCCATGCTGTTGACATTTTAGACTGGGTCATTCTTTGTGTGGAGATGTGTTTTGTGTGTTGGTGGTGAATTAGCAGCATTCTTGGCCAGTAGCTCACCCAGGTTGTGACAACCAAAATGTCTTTAGATATTACCACAATTCCCCTGAAGAGCCTCTTCAATTCCCATTCCCAGCCATCAACAACGGACCTCACTTTTTCAGAACATGTGTGCTATCTGGACAGGATCTTTACACTCAGAGAAGAGTCAGCTCAGTCTTTATAATTACAAAATCACATATGTAAATTGTATATAGAAGACATAAAATGAAAGCAAACAAAAGAAAAGTTAGGCCAACAACATAGCAAGTTAGGTTACTTGGAATACTGATTCCCTTACAAATGAGACTTATCAAAGACAGAAATGCAATTTTAGAAAGTCTCTATAACATAAAAAATGTATTTGTGATCTAGAGTAAGTCATAAAATAAAAATTGGATTACTTAGTGATTAAAGACAAATTAAAAATGTCAAGGAGAAAGTAAAAAAACAATTTGGAAATTAAAATGTTATATGATTAGTTTAATATTTTTTTTCCTGGAATTAAAAATAAATCACTAAGGATAAGAAAATGATGCTTTAATATGACAGATTTAAAAGACTGATTTAAGAAATCTGGTATTCATGTAAAAGAAATATCAGAACATTACAGAGAGAAGAGAAACAAGTAATCAAAGAATGAAAAACATAAATTTTATTTTTCTGAAGGAGATTATTATTTTAGACATTCTAGTATTATAAAATTTTTAGAGCTATACAGCAACACATAAGTTTGTGAAAGATTGATATTTTAATGTAAAAATATTATCTAACAATTATATAAACAAAAAGACAAGCAAATTTCATAATTAAAGATAAAAACTTTGGCACACAATCATTCAAATTGTTAAAGTAATATTACAGAAACAAAGCCAAAATATTTGATGTAAAGAAATTTTGAAGAACAGAATGTAATATTTTAATTAAATATAATTTATTAATAATATCCAATATTAAAAATGTATAACCTTGTCACAAAATTCCCCTACCATCTGGTGGTAAGGATAGACATTTTCAATTTTTTGTATAGTTCCAGAAGGAGAAATAAAAGCTGATTTCTTTTAGCCTTTTCAGAGAATTACACAATAAAATGTTGAAGTGAATCATTAGACAACTGGAAAGGATTTATGACTCCCAATAAAACAGAGCCATGAAGAAAATTAGGAGAAGTAAATGAATAATAAAGAATTAGAAAAGAAAAGTTGGAGAAGAAAAACAAAACAAATTAAAGAATTAGTAAGAATATAGTAAATAGGAAAATAAAATAAGTCAAAATACGAATAATTAAAATGTATGTTGGGGGGAGGAGGTTGTTTATTAAAGGAAAGACTATCAATTGGCTTTTAAAAATTCAGTTATGTGATAACAAGAATTGAACATAAAACACAATGCACTAAGTGACTGAAAACAAAAGAATTGGAAAGTATGTCAGATAAACACTATATAAAGAAAAGAACAAAATAGAATTTAAAGAAAAGACAAAACTGTGAATGATATTAATGATGATTCACAGAGAACGGTAGTTAGAGAGAAACAGAAGAGAAGAATAGAAAGATGGAGCCAAACAGGAGAGGCATCTATACATAGAAATTACTGGGATAGAGAAGTAGGGAGGTAGAAGGCAAGAAGTACAAAGGAAGAAACAGTCAAGAGAGGGAGAGGCAGAAACAGTCAGGGTAGTGTGGAGAGAAGGAAACTACCATTGCTTTGACAAAATTGTTAAACAAGTGTAATAACCAAAAATCCCCACCTGCAAAGTTGTGGGAAAGCACCTGAATTGTTCCCACTCACTGCTTCCCCACTGCTAGGACAATGTTAAAGGAAGGATCTGTTCTTTGTTTTAATTTTTCTAGTTCATATATATACATGTGTATATAATAGACCAGTGGTTCTCAACCTTCCTAATGCCAAGACCCTTTAATACAGTTCCTCATGTTGTGGTGACCCCCAACCATAAAATTATTTTCGTTGCTACTTCATCACTGTAATTTTGCTACTGTTATGAATCGTAATGTAAATATCTGATATGCAGGATGTATTTTCATTGTTACAAATTGAACATAATTAAAGCATAGTGATTAATCACAAAAACAATATGTAATTATATATGTATTTTCCGATGGTCTTAGGCGACCCGTGTGAAAGGGTCATTCGACCCCCAAAGGGGTCGCAACCCACAGGTTGAGAACCGCTGTAATAGAGGTATAGCTGGGACTAAATTCTGGTGTAAGACCACCTTAGTTCTTTCAGATTTTGTAGCCATAAGTAGAAATCTATTTTTTGTATTTTCTCCCTTCTGCTGGCTTGGCCTACCACTTAGAACACTTGCTGTTTGTGCCTGCTTATTCCTGAATTTGGGGCATCCCAGGTTTTGTGTTTTTCTTTATGCTGTTTACCTGACTTTCATTCTTGGCTGAGTGGTTTTGAAAAAGTCAGGGAGCCTTTCTTAATCCTAAATTCCTCACCCATAAAATGAGAATTATAATAAGGCTTGTTTTACAGTTTTGTTTTATCAGCCACTAAAATAATGCTTTGCAACATGCTAAACAAATATTAGTTATTTTTAGACTGTCAGAGTCTCTTAGTATATTCTGCTGTGCTACCAGGCACAATCGCAAAGCTATTATCAATAAAATTACCAACAATTCAACACAGCTCTGAAGTTTCACCTGAATAGCTTTCAAATTACAAAACACTCATAACATTTAAAAAAGAGAGATCAGCTAGCATTGCTCAGTGGTTGAGCATCAACCTATGGACCAGGAGGTCACTGGTTTGATTCCCTGTGAGGGCTCTGTCAGGGCTTGATCCCCAGTGTGGGGTCTGCAGTAGGCAGTCAATCAATGATTCTCTCTCATCATTGATGTCTCTATCTCTTTCTCTCCTTTTCTCCCTGAAATCAATCAAAATATGTTTTAAAAAGAGAAAGAGAGAAGAAAAAAAACACTGAATGATACCAGAGAATCATTCAACTTCAGATATAAATCTGTACCTCATATAAAATCAAATTGGTTGTCACTTAATTCCAGGGCCCTGGTCTACATTAATGTATGTTCAGCTTGCTAAGGAGTGAATATAGCACCTTAGCAATTATTATCAATACATGCCACAGACACAATTTATGCATCTTTATTTAAAAACTAGAGGCCCGGTGCACAAAATTCATGCAGGCAGTGGGGGGAAGCCCTCAGCCCGGCCTGCATCCTCTTGCAATCTGGAACCCCTCGAGGGGATCAGTCCTAAACTGGCAGTCGGATATCCCTCTCACAATCCGGGACCACTGGCTCCTAACTGCTTGCCTGCCTGCCTGATCGCCCCTAACCACTCACCTGCCTGCCTGATCACCCCTAACCACTCTGCCTATCTGCCTGATTGCCCCTAATAACTCGCCTACCTGCCTGATCACCCCTAACTGCCTCTGCCTCAGCCCCTGCCGTGGTGGCTTTGTCCGGAATGACATCCAAAAGGTTGTTCAGCTATCTGGTCTAATTAGCATATTATGCTTTTATTATTATAGAACAGGGGTCCTCAAACTTTTTAAACAGGGGGCCAGTTCACTGTCCCTCAGACCGGTGGAGGGCCAGACTATAGTTTAAAAAAAAATTATGAACAAATTCCTATGCACACTGCACATATCTTATTTTGAAGTAAAAATACAAAACGGGAACAAATACAACATTTGTATTTGCATGTGGCCCACGGGCCATAGTTTGAGGAACCCTATTATAGAAGATAGAAGATAGGAAACAAGATCATGGCTTTGTTTAAACTGCTGATGAATCTACCACAGAAGATAGAAGGTGGTTGACCGAATCTGGAACATAAGACAAAACTACAAAAGGCCTGTCGGAAACTAGAAGTTGGTAGGGTTCTTAGTAGTAAAAAAAAAAAAATGGTACTAGAGGTGGAGCAGAAAGAGAAAATCAGCTACGGAAGAGCTTCCTGGGGTGCTGGCCATCTCTTTCCTCTGTGCAGGATGGCTCCTTGCTTTCCTGTGTGGCAGGAAGATAACACCAACTGAACACCAGATGGAGGTGGCAGCGTTAACTTATGCAGTCCAGCTGGGGCGGGAGAACAGGCAGACTGCTTGGGATGGTCATGCCTCCTCCATCACTCAACCGCTGAAGCGCACAATGTCAGCCTAAGGAAGAAACACTTGGGAAATCGCATTAAGGTTCTTCTTTTCATTGATAGGCAAGATCACCTGATGGAAATGGAGTCAAGAGCCCAGGAGAACACCGGAAGTTCTTGGCTCTGAAGTCTTATCCCAAAGAGTCTTTGAAAAAGGCATAACATAGGACTGTAGCTTTTACCATTTTTACAAGTTTACAATAAAGCCAAGGTAACTGACACACCACGGTGTCACAGAGAAATCACAGGGATAAAGTTGGGAGCTCAAGAGCTATGAAAGAAAATAAAAGAATGAACAATTTGTCAGAAAAGGATAATAATGGTCCACACAAAGTATGAATTTAAACCAAGCACAGCATGTATATTATTACAGACTAGTGTCCGGTGCATGGATTCATGCACATTGAAAGGAAATTAATTAGAAGAAAGATGTGTGCAGTAATTAGGTTACTGCAAAAAATTATGTATCAAAATAGTATATATAATATAGCATTATAAAATTAAAACACACATATGATCGGTGCCAGTAAGAGCTTTATATGTATTGTGCTTGAGGGAGTCAACATTTATTTTTAAATTGCCAGTGTGCTTTACATGTACCGGCCAGTTGGTTGGTCGGACTGTCAACGGACATATAGTCGGTCACTTAGCCTTTTATATATAGAGAGGCCTGATACATGGAATTCATGCAAGAGGAGACCTTTGTAGCCCCGGCTGCCTCGACTCTTGCAGCCAGAAGGTCATCCGGAAGGTTGTCTGGATGGTCGTTCTGCTATTTGGCTGTTTGGTCGATTTGCATATTACACTTTTATTATTATAGATGAGGGATAGAATTGATAGCAGAGACATAAGTTTTGCAAAGAGGAGCCAATTGAAGATACTGGTGTTTATAATATAAAATATGAAATAAAGAACTAGAAAAAGACTAAAGAAAAATATTAGTAAAAGGATGATGTTAAGTAATATCTTGTAGCAGACACAAAAGAAGATTAAAAGGATGGCAAAATAAGGGATACATCTAGAGATAGAGTTTAAAAATAGAAGTGTTGCCACCTATAGCATGCATATATAAGCAGAGAAAATACATATAAATGTATGAAGAAATATTAGAAACCACAACTAAAAAGGTTTTCAACTTAAGAGATTAAAGGTGCATGCAAAGTATTAAACAAAAAGGTAAAAGCACACACTTGTATTGTATATATTACTGTAATATTTGAGATAATCCAATACAGAGAATATTTTGAAAGCTTCCAGAGAGAAAAATGCAGTTAACCTACAGAAGTACAAGCATCAAATTGAAACCGGATTTCACAACAGCCACAATGCATGCCAGAAGGTAATGGAATATGTGTGTCGACAGAAGAGAAATTTGAAAATATCTTTTTATCCAGTAAAACTATTATTTAAATGTGAAAGCAAGATATTATTCTTAAGCAAATGAGGCTTTATAAAATTTCTTATTCAAGTTTTTTAAACACATCTGGAAGAAGTTCCAAACAGAAATAGAAATGAATTCAGAAAGAAACAAGATATAGGAGAAAACATTGAATAAATAATTTGACAATGCTTTATAGTGCTCTAAATAAACAATGTTGCCAAATTAAGAAAAGAGCAGAAAAGGTCATCTTGGGGTTGGTGGATTAGCAGACAAAGAACAAAAAAGAGAAAGAAATGGATATATTGATGTCCTTAAGAAAGAGATGGGGAGAAATATACACGCATATATGTATACTAGTAAATAGATGTGTGTGTCACCAAGAGTAAAAATCAAGTGAACCAGCTTTCAAATCAGAGGAATAAAATTGAACTTATTTAACAGTTAGTAAAGAAGAAAGAACATGTAGTATAGAATCTGAAAAAAATATGATATATAAAAAATCTTTATAAACAAAGGCAGAAGTAAGTCTTAATATAACAGTAATTATAATCAATGTAAAAGGGTTAACTACAAAATATAAAATAAAGCCTCTGATTGTATAAGCCTATACAAGTCAGTAATGATAACAATTTTAATATTAGAAAAATGTAAGTTTAGCTGAAAAATATCAAAACAAAATGAAGCAGTGCTATACTGCATAAAAGAATAATAGCAAAGAGGTTATCAAAAATCTAAATGTAGGCAAAATTAACAATACAATTATAAATAAATAAATACCTGTTAGATTTTAGAGATTTTAATACCTTCTTTCAATATGAGAAATCTCATATATAAGAAATTTAAATTAATCAAACTATCAGAAATATAAAATCAAGGTGGAACATTTTCAAAAATTGAATGTTCAGGGCCAAAATATATTCCATATGTAGCCTACATATATATTTTACCATAATGCAGTAATATTAGAAATCAACAAATATAAAAGCACATATACATAGCTATAAATTCCACATGTTGAAAAAATTATATTAATTATTCACTAGAGAAGGAATACTTAATGAAATAATGAATAAAATAATTTAAATTTAAAAAGTATTGTATACATCTAAGGTTTTGAAAAAAAATACTTGTGCAACTTCAGAAAAAAATATAAGTAGAGCAACAAAGTAAATGCAAAGGATCAAAAATATAGAAATAGTAAAGAACAATTAATAAAGATAAGAATAGGAAAATCAATACTCTAAAAAATGAATTGATAATTAAAAGGTGTTTTTATGAAAAACTAAAAACACTTTTTAAAAATTCTAGCATAACATACTTTTAGAAAGGTTTCTAGAAATGAACAATATAGAATGGAAAGAAAAACTATCTACACTAATAAAAGACAAACATGCAAATCGACCATACCTTCGCTATGCCTTAAGCCACACCCACCAGCCAATCAGAGAGAGTATATGCAAATTAACCCAACCAAGATGGCGGCCAGCAGCCACAGAGCTGTAGCAAGCAGGACGCTTGGTTGCCCCAATGATGCAGGAAGGCAAGCTTTCCGCCTGTTGTGGCCGGCTCTGAGCTCCACTCAAAGCAACAAAGTTTCAATTATAGAAGATAAATAAACCCCAGATACCTGCTTTCAGCCAGCTGTGGCCATGGAGCTGAAGTGAGCAGGAGGCTTCCCTCCCGCCCACCCTGGCTGGCTTTGAGCTCCTCTCAAGGCTACAAAGTTTCAATTATAGAAGGTAAATAAATCCCAGAATAAAAAAATAAAGAAAAAAAGAAGAGGCTGGGAGCTTCCATCGCCGGCGGGCTTGGCCAGCATGAAAATGGTCTTCAGCCCCTCACACAGACTGGCCAGGCATTCCAGTGGGGACCCTCCACCCTAAAGGGGGTGTGGCCAGCCTGAAAACAGCCATCAGCCCCTCACCCAGGCTGTCCAGGCACTCCAGCGGGACCCCCACCCTGATCCAGGACACCCTTCAGGGCAAACCAGCTGGCCCCCACCCATGCACCAGGCCTCTATTCTATATAATAAAAGGGTAATATGCAAACTGACCCTAACCGCAGAACTACTGGGAATGACTGGTCACTATGACACACACTGACCACCAGGGGGCAGACACTCAATGCAGGGGCTGCCCTCTGGTGGTCAGTGCGCTCCCACAGGGGGAGCTCTGCTCAGCCAGAAGCCAGGCTGATGGCTGCCAGTACAACTGTGGTGGTGGGAGCCTTTCCCGCCTCCTCAGCAGCGCTAAGGATGTCCGACTGCAGCTTAGGCCTGCTCCCTGCTGGCAAGTGGAGATCCCCCAAGGGCTCCAGGTCTGCCAGAGGGATGTCTGATTGCCAGCTTAGACCCAATCCCCCGGGGAGCGGGCCTAAGCCAGCAGGTGGTCATCCCCGGAGGGGTCCTAGACTGTGAGAGGGTACAGGCCAGGCTGAGGGATCCCCCCACGAGTGCACAAAGTTTTGTGCACTGGGCCTCTAGTTTACTATAATAGATTAAAAGTAATAAAGTATTATGATAATTCTGATATATTATAACATGATAAAATACAGTAAATGCAAATTATTTTAAAAACTTAGAAAAGATGAGTACTTTTTCTAAGAGAAAAAAATACTAAGTTAATAAAAGAAAATATCAGTTTGAAAAATAAAATAACTATTGACCAAATTAAAATAGTAATCAAAGATACTCTTCCCTTGTTCACCCCTAGAAATCTAGTCCAAAACCAGATGGTGCTAGAGTTAAATGTTATTTCACCTTTGCCCTTTCAAGGAACATATAATTCTATTATAAAATTTGCTCAAGAAAGTAGAAAAATAAAGATAGCTGCTCATCTCATTTTGTCAAATTAATTTACTAGTATTAGAGTAGCAGAAAATAAACCTATGTGCCTTGTTATTTAACAATAATTGTGAAAAAAACCTAAATAAAATAATGTACCTTTTACTAATCAAACACATGCTCTCCAAATTCTCAGTATTCTAGCTTCAGAAACAAGGAGATTTAGAAATTTTTTTCAGATAAAAGTCTCACAATTCAAACCCTGATCCTGTGTGACATTCCAAGGGCAGGGGTGCCTCGCCCACAGTACAGGGTTATTCCAAATAAGACATCACAGTCTACAGTCTACAGGAGGTAATGGGTTTGAGATCAATCTAAGAGAGAAACCAAGAAATCTCGGTTACCTACTTCATGTTTATGTATAAATCCTTCATTCTTTTAACTCAAAACATTACACTTCATCTACACCTATCTTCATAGCCTGGGTTTCCGTTTAATTCTTTATATCTATGAGATGGCTTACTCATTTATAATACCTTAGAGGTAGGCATCAATTTTCCCCCTTGGCTGAGTGAAATGAGATATGTAATCAGACCTATTAAAATATTAAAAGTTCCATTATTGTGTATCTATCTGAATGTGAAAAGATGAACATAAACTATTCAACCTCCTGGCCTTTGTCAATGAGTACATGGCTGTCTATATTCATTATACATAGAATTTGTTAAAAACTCATATTCAAATTGACACACATGGTACAAATGTTCTCTTGATTAACTTGTTCAGTGATTATAGACCGAGCTTTCCAGTAAATTTAAAGCTTACTTGCTTCTGCTTTGGGTTATTTTGAACGGGAAGAAAACAGCCCTGGAAAGAAACACTAGAATCACTGTCAATCTTGGCCTGTGTAGCTCAGATGGTTGGAGCTTTGCTCTGTGCACTGAAGGGTCCCATGATTCCCAGTCAGGGAACATACCCAGGTTTGAACCCTAGTCAAGGTGCATATGGGAGGCAGCTGACTGATGTTTCTCTAACACATTGATGTTTTTCTCTCCCTCCCTCTACCTTCCCCTCCCTCTCAAAAATCAGTAACATAAAAAAGAAATAATAATAATAATAATATAAAGAATCAATGGCATCAGTTCTACATCATATTTCAGGAATAATTTGCTTTGTCCTCCTTTGTTATTTCACAGCCTGCTCCCCTTGCTTTCCTAAATGGCAGTGATTCAGCCTTTGAATTTCTTGAGGAAAATTAAGTTTGAATGTCAGGATCAAGACCAGTGATTAGGAGAGGTGAGGCCAAGGTGACAAGTCCTTCATCCTCTAAAACAAACCCCTATGAAATCAAAAAGTAACTGAAAATTCCGTAAAGATTGTGCTGTTTGTAGAGGTTTTAAGTTGTCAAGATGATATAAAATAGAAAAAGTGCAGTGATGTTCTTTAATTCCCTTGCTTGTCAAGGCATGTATCACAATGGAAATGGCAGAGGTGACATTTGCAGAGAGACAGTGTGAGCAAGCCTCTCAGGAGAGCAACCAGAGAAAAGAGATGATGCTCAGCTGGGCACCCACTGCTGAAGAATAAAGGCAGTATGAGGCCCGGGGAGAAAGTGAGGAGGGAGCACTGCAGTGGTTCAGCAGTAACCGTAAGAATCCCACTTGTCTCAGAAACTGGTTTCTCACCTGGCCGGCGTGGTTCAGTGGTTGAGTGTCAACCTGTGAACCAGGAACCAGGTTCAATTCCAGATCAGGGCACATGGCCGGGTTACAGGTTCAATCCCCATTGGGGGCATGCAGGAGGCAGCCGATCAATGATTCTCTCTCATCATTGATGTTTCCATCTTCCTCTCCCTCTCCCTGTCTCTTTGAAATCTGTAAAAATATATATAAAAAAAGATGTCTCGCCCTAACCGGTTTGGCTCAGTGGATAGAGCGTCAGCCTGCAGACTCAGGGGTCCCAGGTTCGACTCTGGTCAAGGGCATGTACCTTGGTTGCGGGCACATCCCCAGTAGGGAGTGTGCAGGAGGCAGCTGATCGATATTTCTCTCTCATCGATGTTTCTAACTCTCTATCCCTCTCCCTTCCTCTCTGTAAAAAATCAATAATATATATTTATTTATTTATTTATATATATATATATATATATATATATATATATATATATATATATATATGATGTCTCCTCCAAGGTCTTTACAAACATCATTGCTCATTTGGTATCAATTAATGAAACATTAGGTTTACTACATTATTATTTGTATGCATAATAGTTTTACACGCATGCACGCACGTGCACACGCACACATAGAAAGCTGAAAGTCCAATGAAGAAGCAAACTTAAGTTTCACAGAAAGGCCGGTTCCAGTGAGGTTTTTTTTCCCCTCTGGGACCTCTTTCCCTTCATCTGCAGCATCCACCTGTACTAAGAGCAATGACACTCGCACCTGAGCTGGCTTCTCCCAACTCCTTTTCCCCTTGCTCAGAACATATCTTCAATTTTTTAAAAACTTGCCTGGTTAATTATATAATCAATCCTTATAAAAGTTATACATGTTCACTATTGAGAATCTGTCAAATCTCATAAAGTTACAAGGTTATTTTCCTGGAAATCCCACTTTTAATAATATGCTTTCTCAAGGTTACATCACACACACACACACACACACACACACACACACACACAAACATATATCTATACATGTGGGTATCTCATTTTATATCAAAGTGATGTTCTACATTCTTTACATGTTATCCTTCAAATATGTTCTCACACCATTAACTATTTCTTGAAAACACAATTATAGCTGCTACCTAACATTTCATTATGTAGATATACCACAATCTACTTGGCTGTTGCTCCAACACTGGACACATTCATTTTCTCCTGATGTCATTTATGTCTACTTTGCCACTTAGAATTGCCAGGACCTTTTCTCTAGCATATAATTTTATCTCTAAGGTGGGTGAGTTGCGTTCTAATTTTACATTTACAAAATTAACTAAGGTGTCTGACTCCAGGCAGAAACCTCATGTGTGATTTTTCAAGCTTGACCATAGGTAATAAGGGTTTGGCTGGCAGATCTCACAGGACTAGCCTGTGCTCCCCATACCAGATTTGGTACCCAGCTAGTGAATGAAAGTTTTCGGGAAATAGTTGCAGTTGAGAACCCCTCACCGCATATCCCCTCACCCCACATCCACCTACCAGTCCTGCTCATATGCAGGTCTACTTTCCTTAGTGCGGGTCTGAGACCTCCTTGTCAGGCAGCTTTGGATGAGGTGCGTTGATCCACTCTGACTCAGTCCTTTTCCATCCCTACCCTTTCCCCGGCCTCTCCTCTCCACCCCTGGTACTCTGGTTTCATAAAAAGACAGGAGCCTTTTTTTAGTGCATCTAAGCAGGACAATATCCTGCACCTGAGCTGCATGTCACTTGACCCTCGACCAGTGCTGTTCCAGAGGAAAATGAAACGCTAGGGAGCTGAAGCTTATTTTTGCCTCCTGATTACACTAGCACAGTAAGTGGGAAAAGGCCGGATTGTTACTGTCAGTTTGACTCATTGTCCTCAGTGTCCAGCTCATCACCTGGCAGTTTAACACTGGTAGGTGTTTTATTCATCTTTATGATTTACAGGTGAGCAGTCTCATTTTTTTTCAGTTTCCCAAAAGAAGGAAAGAAAAACAAATATTTAAAAATTGAATGAAAGTAAAAAACTGCCCGGTAACTCAGTTGATTAAAATGTCATCCCAATACACTAAGGTTTCAGGTTCAATCTCCTGTCAGGGCACATACAAGAAGCAACCAATGAATGCATAAATAAGTGGAACAACAAAATGGATCTCTCTCTCTCTCTCTCTCTCTCCCCTCTAAAAAATAAAAATATGATTTATTATCTCATACAGCCTGCACATACATTTATATGGAAGGTATTATTCACCCATTTCACAGATAGTAAAAATTAAATACCTAATTAAAATAACAACCTTTTGAAAATATTCAACTTTCTTTCTGCATCAATAAATCTGAATATATTTTCTTTTGGAAAGCAGTGAAATATTTTAGAATAGAGCCAGATCAACACACATCTACTTTAAGTTCATGGCACCAAGTACAACATTCTCCTTGATGTTCCCTCAGAAATGTGTTTTGCCCTTGGAGAGACAAGATTTCCAGGGGAAGTGAAAATAAAATCCCAACTTTCATTGTTACACAATGTTCGCTCCTCTAGTTGGAAGTGACTATCAGGAGAACTTTAATCCTCATAGGGAAGAAAGCGTATTTAATTCCTGTCAAGTTGAACTGTAAGAAATCCACCTGCTTTCTGGTCTCACATGCTTTTACCATTTTTAATTATTCACCTTGGGGACAATAAAATGCCAATAATAAAATATAACTTTATTATGTAAGAAAAAAAGAACTAAGACAAAACATAATCACCTCCCTTTAGAAGATACTCATAAAAGCAAAATAAAAATATTTGAGTCATGGGTTTTGGAGAGGCCTCTGAGATAAAATATAACACGGATGCATTAATTAGGAGGATGCATGTTTACTAGTCTGTAGCTCTAACACATGTTCATCCGTGGGCTGCGTCTTTACACCTGCTCTTCTATCTTAGAAATTTATATCTGATGGAATCTCAGAAAAATGACATAGAAAATGATTTTCATAACTGTTGCTGAAGGAAAATCACTGGAGTTACATAAATTAATCCTGTGCCCCATATTTCAGTAATTAGTTAAATAAGTTCCTTTGCTCTTCAATGTTGGCTTGAGAGTGTCTTGTTTAAATATGAGTTAGACATCTCAGGATTTTGTTAGATTAATTAATTCATCTATTACTCAAATATGTTTGAGAGCCAATATTAGCTATCTATTATACCAGCTTCAAGGATTCATCTGACAATGAATAAGAAAAAGCAAACAAACAAAGAAATCCAAGCCTCTAGGAACTGGGCCAATAATATAAAAGCGGGCATTAGAGCTCATGGCTAGAATATCAGAAATGGAAGCCACAATGTTTTATAAAGTGCTGTGAAAACACAGGGTGGGAGAGACTGAAACCCCATGAGCGGAACCAGGTTTTTCTTTCTTTCAGAGTAGCCTGCTGTGGGTTAAAATGTAACAAAATCAGGAGTGTTTGGTTAGGAAAAGTAAAATGGTAGGACATAAGATGACGCCAGTATATTTTCTCAACATGTAAACACTTAGGGGACACTCATAATGTCTGTGTTTGATGGGCAAAGATAAAATGTTTGTATTTGCAGCAAGTAAGATCACACTGCTTATAATTCTATCAAGGCTAATTATGTCGTGTTGGCACTTGCAGATGCATTGGTTAATAAACGTGCATTTGAATTCTCATAAATTCATTTTCATTACAGACATTTTATATTTCAAAGAAAGGATTGCTGCCCAGTTAAAATGATATATGCTGATATTTGTAATAGATAACTCCTGAATGTGATCTTGATTACAGAATGGTTTCTAGGTGAGCTTAATTTACAACACTCACCACACAGTTAAATGTCGTGTTGTTGTTGTTGTTTTAATAGTAGGTACTTTAAAGGTGGTGAGGAGACAGGAAATGAAAAGATAGAAATGTCCCTGTCACCATAAAGTGCTGGGGAGTCTCCCCCATTGGCTGAGATGGTGGCAGGCAGAGGTTCTAACACTGAAGGCACCTAAAGCTAGAGATAAGAATAGATAGGGCCTCCAGCACACTGAGAGCCAGGAAGATGAATGGATAGGGCTCTGAGCATGCCAAAAGCTAGCAGTATAAACGGATAGAAAAAAAGCCCTCCCCTCCCTACCCTATAAGAACTGTAGGCTTGAGCAGGAAGCGAGATTGGTCTTTGAGATGGGAGCCGGTTATTCTCTCAGGTTGTGGGCTCCTGAATAAACCTCTTTCCTTTTATACCTGCCTCATGAGGTTGGCTTTCGTTGAGCCAGGTAGTCAAACCTCCATTTTTGTTTGGTTACAGCATTAACCCCTACCTCCTTTAATGCCCACACAAAATACCAAAGTAAAAGAGTTTCATAAATTGGATGTTTCTTCTCAGTCATGAATAGAAATGTTACCTCTATTGGGCCATGGTTATGCTGAGCTTCCATTCTTTTTTATTTGGCATATTTTTATAGGGAAAATGCCAAGACTCCTGGCGGCTCTTAAACTATCTTTAACAGAAGGAGATATGCTCTACAGCATCACCAATCCATGACCAACAGTTGCTTCTGTTGGAGCTTCCCACATTCCTATCCAGAGCAGGGATAGCTCTCCATGTGACTTTGACTCGAGGCTATCACTTTAAAAGTAGAGTTATTTACTTTAATAACATTTTTTTCTTAATATCCAGTTGGAACAAGAGAGAGGCATGTCTCAATGATATACATTTATAGAAGCAAGTTTTGGCATTACATATGACTTTAATATTTACATTAAGCTAATCAGCACAAAATGATCTTAGAAAAGAGTATATTTTATATCAGTTTAACATCTAAAAAAAAAACATATCCTTACATTAGTTTATTCTGTTTCAAAAAGCATAAAAGTCATATTTGTTCAGAAAATAGTTACAAAGTTACAACTTTAAAAATACTTTTCTTTTGTTCAGTTGTATGAGTTCCCTGTAAACAACCCAATCAAAAAATGGGCAATGGACCTAAATTTTGAAAGAAGACAGAAGAAAGGCCAAGAGACATATGAAAACATGCTCAAAGTCACTAATCATCTGAGAGATGCAAATTAAAAAGACAAGGCAGTTTCATCTCACACTTGTCAGAATTTGATCATCAACAAATCAAGAAATGACAAGTGCTGGCGAGGATGTGGAGAAAAAGGAACCCTTGTGCACTGCTGGTGGGAATGCAGACTGGAGCAGCCACTGTAGAGAACAGTATGGAGTTTCCTCAAAAAATTAAAAATGAAACTCCCATTTGACCCAGTGATCCCACTTCTAGGAATATATCCCAAGAAGCCAGAAACACCAATTAGAAAGGATATATGCACCCCTATGTTCATAGCAGCACAATTCACCATAGCTAAGATTTGGAAAAAGCCTAAGTGCCCATCAGTGGATGAGTGGATTAAAAAACTGTGGTACATCTACACAATGGAATACTATGCTGCTGTAAAAAAGAAGGAATTCTTACCATTTGCAACAGCATGGATGGAACTGGAGAGCACTATGCTAAGTGAAATAAGCCAGTCAGAGAAAGATAAATATCACATGATCTCACTAATTTATGGAATATAATGAACAATATAAACTGATGAACAAAAACAGATCCAGAGACAGAGAAACATTGATCAGACCGTCAAACCTCAAAGGGAAGGTATTGGAGGAGCGGGGTAAGGGAGAGAGATCAACCAAAGAACTTACATGCAAGCATATAAGCCTAACCAATGGACACAGACAACAGGGGGGTGAGGGCATGAGTGGAGGGGGATAAGGGGGTAATGTGGGGATAAGGACACATATGTAATAACTTAATAAAGAAATTTGAAAAATAAAAATAAAATAAAATAAATAAATATATACTTTTCTTATACTTTTCTGACATGGATTAATATTTCTTTATAAACTTTTTCTATCATATATTATTTTATTTTATTTTACTTTATTACTCCACAATGAATGGAAAGCATTTAATAAAACAAATGTGGCTATCATTGTATGTTTATGTAAAATGATATTTTTTTTCCACATAGGAAAGTTTCAGAAAAGGACATTTATAGAAATAGTAGCAGAAATGCAGAACTCCAAAAATTTTGAAAGCATCAAAATATAAAAAATTTCCAAGGATAAGCAGAAATGAAAATTTATAAGTAATGCCATTACTGCTAAATATCTATCAAAGACTTTTTGATAGTTTAAATATGTAAAATATATTGTGATGTACTTGATTTGTTATTGATATCAGTTTAAACATATTTAATATAAAAATATTTAGGGAAATATATAAATAATATGTTTTCATTATAGATTAAAACCTAAAATGCCTGGTGTACATGACTCTGTGTGCATGTCCTATATTTCCCTTTTCTATGGATTTTGTTTATACTCTGCCTAGTCCCTATGATTCTGCCTCTCCAACAAAAAATAAAAATTTTAGATTATGTCATAAATTATTCTGGAATTTTTTATTTGGTCTTTTAAAAAAATATATATTTTATTGATTTTCTACAGAGAGTAAGGGAGAGGAATAGAGAGTTAGAAACATCGATGAGTGAGAAACATAGATCAGCTGCCTCCTGCACACCCCATACTGGGACATGTCCGCAACCAAGGTACATGCCCTTGACCGGAATCAAACCTGGTACCCTTCAGTCTGCAGGCCGATGCTCTATCCACTGAGCAAACTGGTTAGAGCTATTTGGTCTTTTAAAAATAAAAATTGTGATTATTGTGATTCTAGTTCCTGCCATTTATTTGCTTTGTGTGGTTATTGAAAAGATGAAAAAATCACACATGGTAAAATCACTGTTACTAAAAGTCTGCATGCTCTTAGAAGATAAAAGCAATTAGAATATATGTTTCTAGTCTCTGTTTTTATCCATGTCATTAAAGTTGGAATAGAGAGGCAAAATAATTGTCAAAAGAGGTGTCCCTTTGTGTGGATGAAATTACTCTTGCAAAATTATTGCTCTAAAATAAAATTATTCTAAACTATGCAAAAATACATCATCTAAAATCTTCTATATTTCAATATTTTATTACTTTTATTCATTTCTAAAATGAAGATCAGCTATGTATCTTATTTTTATGATGCTTTAGATTATCAAGCATAATGTAAATTCCAAATGTTTACTAATCATACTAATATGTACTTTGCAAAGATGAAAATAGTTTAGATCATATATTTCTCTAAAAACATCAGTCATTTTTATACTACATTTAATTTTCCTGGTATGTTGACTGGAAAGTGAACTCTTTTTTAAATAATCTCAATTTCGATATTTCTCCCCCATCCCTTTAGAATGCATTTTATATGAGTAACAAATACATAGCAATGATTTATGCTTTTGTTGCACATGCAAATCCTTTTTTTTTTTTAAATATATTTTATTGATTTTTTACAGAGAGGAAGGGAGAGAGATAGAGAGTTAGAAACATCGATGAGAGAGAAACATCGATCAGCTGCCTCCTGCACATCTCCTACTGGGGATGTGCCTGCAACCCAGGTACGTGCCCTTGACCGGAATCGAACCTGGGACCCTTCAGTCCGCAGGCTGACGCTCTATCCACTGAGCCAAACCGGTTTCGGCAACACATGCAAATCTTATATGTGGAACAGAGAAGAAAGAATTATAATGATTCATCACAATATATTTGCAAAGATACAAATGCCAACAATAGTCTTTATAATCTATAGAATGCTGACTCACAGAGAACTAATTGGAAAAGTAACACAGCTTAAAATAATACAGGAAAAGAAAGTTGATCTGTAATGGAGCAAATCACTTTGTATTAGGGAAGGAAAAGTAGAAAAAGTATGTGTGTGTGCATGTGCGTGTGTGTGTGTGTGTTTGTGTGTGTGTGTGTGTGTGTGTGTGACAGACTCGTGAATATCAAAATTATGAAGGCTGTAAGAGAGGAGAGAAAAAGTAAAAATAAATCACTTAAATGGCAAAGTAATGCCCTATAACTGCGGAAATTATACTTTAAAAATAACCCCCTGATGAAAATAGATGCAAAAATTCTCAAAAAATATTAACAAACCAAATTTAACAATGTATTAACAGGATCATACACCAAGATAAAGCAGGATTTATTTCATCTGCAAATCAATCAATGTAATACACCACATTAACAAAATGAAGAATAAAAATTATATGATTATCTCAACAGATGCAGGAAAAACATTTGGCAAAATCTTTACACAAAAGAAATGAATATTAAAAAGAAAGTGGGATAGACATCTGTATCTCAATGTAGTAAAGGACATATACAACAAGCCCATAGCCAACATTAGGCTTGACAATGAGAAGCTATAAGGTTTTCCTTTAAGATCAGGAATAAAACAAGATGCCCACTCTCATTACTTTATTCAACATAGTATTAGAATTCCTAGCCTGAGTACTTAGGCAGAAAAAAAAATAAATCAATAAATCATCCAAATTGGAAAGAAAGAAGTAAAACTGTCACTATTTTCAAAATACATGATTTGACATATAGAAAACCTTAAAGACAACACCAAAAAAGTATGTTACAACTAATAAATAAATTTAGTAAAGTTGTAGGATACAAAATCAATATACAAAAATCTGGTGCATCTTTATACACTAACAATGAACTAGCAGATAAAAAAATTAAGAAAATAATCACACTTATAGTTGCATCAAAATGAATAAAATACCTAGGAATAAATTTAACCAAGGAGATGAAAGACCTAGAGATTGGAAAGTATAAAACTTTAATGAAAAAAACATTGAATGAGATACAAATAAATGGAAATATATTTTGTACTCATAGATTGGAAGAACTAATAGTGTTAAAATGTCCAGGTTTCTCAAAGCAACCTTCAGATTCAATGTAATCTCTATCAAAATACCAATGGTACTTTTCACAGAATTAGAACAAACAATCCTAAAATTTGTATGAAATTCAAAAGATCACAGATATCCAAAGTGATACTGAAAAAGAAGAACAAAAATGGAGGCATCTTGCTCCCTGACTTTAAATGATGTTACAAATAAAAAATACTATGGTATTTACATAAAAACAGACAGAGCTATCAAAGCCATATATGTCTTCAATAAAAGGTGTTGGGAGAACTGGACAACCACATGAAAATGAGTGAAACTGGTCCCCTATCTTAAACCATATGCAAAAATAAACTCAAAAGTATTAAATACATGAATGTTTTACCTGAAACGATAAAACTTCTAGAAGCAAACATAGGTGGTAAGATACTTGACTCTGGTCTTGACAATAATTTTTGGGACCTGACTTCAAAGGCAAGATCAACCAAAGCAAAAATAACCAAATGGAACCATCAAATTTTAAAAAGCTCCTGCACAGCAAAAGAAACAATTAACAAAGTGAAACGGCAACCTACTGAATGGGAGAAGATATTTGCAAACTATATAGCTACTAAGCTCCTAATATTCCAATATATGTAAAGAACTTATACAACTCAATAACAAACAATCCAATTAAAATGGGCAGAAGATCTGAATGGACATTTTTTTTCAAAGAAGACATACTGATGGAGAACAGACATAAAAATTTGCTCAATATTGCTAATCATCAGAAAAATACAAATCAAAACCATAATAAGATTTCATCCTACACCTGTCAGAATGATTATTATAAAAAATACAAGAAAAAACAAGTGTTTCAAGTATGTGGAGAAAAGGAGACCCTCATATACTGTTTGTGGGAATGTAAACTGGTATAGCCACTATGGAAAACAGTATAAAGTTTTCTCAAAAAATTCAAAATGGGACTACCATATGATCCAACCATTTCACTTCTGGGCATTTATCCAAATAACACAAAAGCACTAATTCAAAAAGATATACACATCTCTGTTCATTATGGCATTATTACAATTAATTGTCAAGCTATAAAAAAACTAATATGTCCATTATAGATGAACGGATATAGAAGATGTGGTATATTTATATACATACATACACATACACACACACAATGGAATACTACTCAGCTATAAAAAAGAAGGAAATCCTGCCATTTGCGATAATATGAATAGACCTTGAGGGTATTCAAGTGAAATAAGTGAGACAGAGAAAGACAAATACCATATGATTTAACTTATATATGAAATAAAAAACACACAAATTCATAAATACAGATAACCATATTAGTGGTTGCCCAGTGTGGAGGCTAGGAGGTGGGGTGAGACAGTGGGCAATACTGGGGGAAGGGAAGATAATATGAACTTCCCATTATCAAATAAATAAGGCATGGGGATATAACATATAGCATGATGACTATCGTGCATAATACTGTACTATATATTCCAAAGTTCCTAAGAGTATTTATATAAATAAAGAGCCAGGGGCCATCACATCCGAAACAACCGAAT
Organism: Myotis lucifugus; assembly: GCF_000147115.1. NCBI lineage: Eukaryota > Metazoa > Chordata > Mammalia > Chiroptera > Vespertilionidae > Myotis > Myotis lucifugus. The sequence continues at coordinate 576,229 of NW_005871325.1, read as the reverse complement.
AGATGACCGAACAGGCTGAGTGGGGTGACCAGGCTGGCAGGGGGGTTAGTGAGGGGTGACCAAACGACCGAACAGCAGGCAGCATGGGGCTACTAGGCCAGTGGGGGGCTGGCAGTTGGGGGCGACCAGGCCGGCAAAAGGGGGCAGTGAGGAGCAACCAGGCCAGCGGCAAGGGGGGGGGAGTTAGGGGTTACCAGGCCAGCAGGGGGAGGGCGGTGAGGGGCGACCAGGTCAGCAGGCAGAGTTGGTTAGGGGTGATCATGCTGGCAGGGGGGCCAGTTACGGGGGATCAGGCAGGCAGGCAGGTGAGCAGTTAGGAGTCAGTGGTTCTGAATTGTTAGAGGGATGTCCTTGGGATCGGGCCTAAACCGGTAGTCAGACATCCCCCGAGGGGTCCCGGATTGGAGAGGGTGCAGACTGAACTGAGGTGACCCCCTGCCCCCAGACGAATTTCATGCACCGGGCCTCTAGTATCTTATAAGTTGTCATGACAAGAAAAACATTTTTTGTAAGTATGTATGGTGATGGATTAGACTTGTACTATTTATTTTGTAATATATGCAAACATAGAATCACTATGCTATAAAAAATCTTAAAAGTATAAGAAATATTAAATATACAAAATCATAAGGTTGGAAAAGGGAAGTAAATATTAATATACCAGTTTTCTGGCAGGAAGTTAATATTGAAAATGTTGGAAATACTAGGAATGCTTGAAATGCTTGAAGTGTTTGGCTAAAACACAATGTGCACTGACTCCAATCTTTGAGGTATTTCAGAACTTCCCTATCCTCAGCTTCAGAGGGATGATTTTTAGGGGATTGCTATTTCATGAAGAACTTTTCACCTTCAATTCTGCAATATTGTTCTTTTTATGTCAAGTTTATTTTCTTCTCTTATATTTATAAAAAAGTGAATATATTTAACTAAAAATATCATAAAATACTAATAAATGCTTTATCTATCTAGTCATATTTCTACTATCTTACTATCTAGAAACATAACTGGAATGATGTCAAACAAATGTTAATGAATTCTATTTATGATTCATATTTCCTCTTCACATTTTTATTAATCTTGCATCTATCTATAATAAAACCATTGCCCTATTTATTTATATTATTGTTATTTGCTACAGTTAAATCTTATTGAACGCCTTGTTGAAAAATACAAAATACTTAAGAGAAGATATAATTAAATTTAATGTTAGGTTAGTTAGCTCTCATTGAATTCAAACTCTTGACATTTCATGCAAGTTCAATTTCTCACTTGTCACTATGGAATCAGAAAAGTAAATAATATATTTGGTTACAATTGCAATCACCCAGATAAAGAGAAAATATAAATCAATACACTGAGAAAAATTACTAAGCTATAGAAAACAAGTTTAAATGGCAAATATTAGAGTTGTAAGATCTAAAAAAGTAATAGAAAATTTTTTTTCTCTTTTTCTCAAAAAGTATACATATCAGTGGCATTTGTTTATGTTTCCTTTATGTGAGTGAGTGTGTGTGTGTGTGTGTGTGTGTGTGTGTGTGTTAGAAAATAAATGTAATATTTCTAAGCTACAGTGACAAAAAAAGATAACATTCAGGATGCTGGTATAGTTTTATTTATCTCGCCTTTTTAACCACCAAGATTTCATTGATCTCAAAGAGATGATTATATGTTTTCTTCCATGGTTATTGGGCACAAAATGTAACATGTGATAATAAAACCACTTTGTGTGTGTGTTTTCAATGTGCCTAGCTCCTTTTGCTAGAAATAATGAGGCTACTTCTGCGAATTCTTCAGAACCTGCTTCTAACACCCTAGTAGAAGAAAGCGTCTCTATTAATAGTCAGCTGAATGCATAAAGGGGCTTTGAACTCCCGAAGCAGGCTTTTTCATTGTGGAGCTTCTTTCTCTTTGTTGCTTCAACTCGATGTCATTCCATGCACTTTACAGACTATTAGACATTTTCAGTGTGCTGTGGTAGAAACTGAATTTCAGAGGCTAATGGAGATCACAGGAGATATCCAGAGTGATGCAGTTTAAGTATCAAAGATTCTCGGACAACCCTTAAAAACTAGGAATAGCTGGATGAGAAAACATTCCAGCCCTCAGGAATGGATGTGTAAGAAGTGCAGGAAGTAGTATATAACTAAATAGACACAAAGGGGCTTTTTCCAAAAAAGATGAAGGAGTGAAAAGAATACTACATTAGGATATAATCAGAAATATAAACAAGAAATAAGAGACTTTTAAAAGTGAGGATGCTATGATATTCAACAAATACAGGGTGAGGCAAAAGTAGGTTTACAGTTGTTCCTCTGGAAAATAACACAATCTATACTAATAAAAGGGTAATATGCTAATTAGACTGGGAGACCTTCCAGATATCCTTCCGGTGGCAGGGCCAAGGAGAGAGGGGGTTAGGGGATATCAGGCCAGGAGGGGAGGGCAGTTGGGGGTGATCAGGCCAGTTGGGGGGGTGGCCAGTTGGGGGCGAGCAGGCCATAGGGGGGGCAGCTGGGGGCTATCAGGGCAGCAGGCAGAGTGGTTAGGGGCAATCAGGCAGGCAGGCAGGTGAGCGGTTAGGAGCCAGCAGTCCCAGATTGGAGAAGGTGCAGGCTGGGCTGAGGGACACCCCCCTCCCCCATGCACGAATTTCGTGACCGGGCCACTAGTAATTAATAAACAGTAATACAAGAATAAGCTCGGTATTGCACAGACTCTCAATTTTTGCCTCACCTATATTGTACCAAACACTTTCAATTTACATTATTTCATAGCCCCAAGGATTTATCTTTCACCTTATTCCGTGTGCTCAAAGCATGTGGGGATGGAGAGTCACTGGATGAAGATTCTGAGTTCACACTAGTCTCTGACTTTGAGATCGGACACATTGATGAGCAGATAGTCCCCGGGGCTGTGCTTTTACTTCATAGGGGAGACCATAGAGGTTGACAACATTTTAAAGAAGGTGAGGAAGGAGAAGAGGGGGTGTTAGGAGTAGATGAGGAGCAAGGACAATGTCAAAGTGAACCCCAAGAAGAGCTCAGTCAGCACTCAGCATGCAAGCAGCAGTGAGAAGTAAGGACATAGCACAGGGCCGGACCACCTACTGCCAGTGCTCACACCTAACCTGTTTTTAAGTGCATGGCTTTCACTTTTCTTATTAACTTTTCCTTTTCCCTTATTAACCTGTACAGTGGTAACTTAAATGCATTTCAGAAGGAGGAGGTTTAATTCCAGCTCCCACTAGGTCCTAGGGACTTGGGTGCAGCTCAGTAGAATTTCCCAGGCCCATGTTTGAGGTGGGGTGGGCATGCATAGACATTCGGGGGTAGGGGTGGAAGGTCACTGGAGAGCAGTTGTCGAGGGAGCTTCTGCTTTCATTCTTTTTAAAATTTATTTCATTTTATTTTTATTTTAGACAGAGAGAGAGGAAGGGAGAGGGAGAGAGACATCGATTTGTTGTTCCCCCTATTTATGCATCCGTCAGTTGATTCTTGTGTGTGCCCTGACCTGGGATGGAACCCTAACCTTGGCCTATGGGCAAGATGCTCTAACCAACTGCACTATCTGGCCGGGGTCTGCTCTGATCTTTCTTTTGAAGACACCACGTGCGTCATGTCCAGCTGCCCAGTTTGTGTGTCTGGGAGGAGCTGTAAGGTAGAGTCCCCTCCTCCTCAGAGCGTTCTTTCTTTGGTTTATTTTCTTCCGGGTGAGGGTGGGGTCGTGGCGCCCATGGAGCTCATGTGCTTCATCCTCCTATTTATTTGGTCTATGCAGTGAAGGCTTGGGATGCATCCTGCCGCCTGTCCTTGAGTTTCTAAAATCATGTTTGTGACCGAGACCTGGTAACTTGACCGGGAGGAGGTGGTGGCTGCCCCCCTCAGGGAGGCCTGTGTGGAAGGAACCCACTGACTGCAGGTCTCTCAGCCTCTGCCGGGTGGGGTTGTGGGCAGAACCCTGTGGCCCCCTCTGTGGAGAGGACTGGGCAGGGACACAACTCTCCTTGTGTGTGTCTTCAAAGCCCTGGGTTCGGGGTGAACTGCTCCTGCTGGCTCGGGTTTCTGCGTGTGACTGTGGCCCCTGGCATCCCTGGGCACCCGGTCCATACTGTGACCTGGCCTGGACAGGGCTCAGACTTAGTTAAGATACATTTGTAACTGAAAATGGCATTTTCAATTTGTACAGGATAGTTAGAATATTCTATGAAAGTTGTGAAACATAAAAAATGTATTTCATTTGAATTAATATTCTTGTATGTGCTGCCAGATTAGGAGGTATTAAACCGAGAGTCCTGACTGACAGGAGGCAGCCTGCAGAATAGATTAGCAAGGGATCATTTAGAAGCAACTTAGAAACAACATCCTGAGTGTGTTTCTGGTGGGGAGCAGGAGAGATGGCAAAACCTCTAGGTACTGTTCATCCTCATTGCCTGTTCCCAAACCCCTACTCACTCTACTCCTGAGATATAACTGCACTTCTCTGTTTCCTTTTCTGCTTTTTTTAAAAATATATTTTATTGATATTTTACAGAGAGGAAGGGAGAGAGATAGAGAGTTAGAAACATCGATGAGAGAGAAACATCAATCAGCTGCCTCCTGCACATCTCCTACTGGGGATGTGATGGCAAAACCTCTAGGTACTGTTCATCCTCATTGCCTGTTCCCAAACCTCTACTCACTCCACTCTATCCACTGAGCCAAACTGGTTTCGGCCCTTTTCTGCTTTTTGAATACTTACTAGTAAATATTGTCCACTATCATTTTAGGTCATATTTTCTTCTTCCCAGGGTGCTTGGTCTTTGACCTTTTGGTTCCATAAGGTCTGGTAAGGAAACTTCTCCTAGAAAATTAGCTGATATCCAGAGAGTGGCCGCATGGAAAGGATGGTGTATACTGTTGTCCAAGTGGCTAGAAATCTAATAAAGATGAAGTATCCACCCATAGCGAGGACATTCAAGAAGCACAACTTTTCACATGTTACTTTTGTTTATTATTTAATAAACTGAAAGTCGAAAAAGAAAAGCAATGCTACACTTGAGCCAGAGTAGAACAAAGTAAATTTAAATGAGTCAAAAATTAGAACTGAATTTACATTTTGTTCCTAGTGATCAACAGCCTCTGATAATTGAGACATTAATTGAATTACGATGCATATCTTTTTTTAGTTTCTAGACTTAGAGAATCAAGAAATTAAATTCACAGATTCTTGCTAAAACAGATCTACACCATTGAGTATGTGTGTATCTCTTTCCCAACCCACAATATAGATCACAAAGTAATGATACATTTTAGCTAAAAAAGGAGAAGGTAGAATTTATCATCAAAAATCAATTGGCAACAGCTAGATGAACACCAGCTACCTTGTACTGGGGAGTAATAAATAAGACTGTATAAAGAATGAATCATGTCAGATTAATCTAATTTCCTTATATGTCACAGTGTCTTTGGAGATCAAAGAGAAGCAATAGATTAAATATATCTTGATGTTAACAAGATTTTCAGTGCTGTTCCATTTAACACCATTAATCACTAACAAACAAGGAAAAATGTGGCTGAGTCTCTACTTATTAGATGGGTTGACAGATATTTGGAACATCTTTAACATAATGTCAATGGTGACAGGGGTGGGAGGTAGGGTCATTGCAATCTCTACCCTATTCCATGGTGGCCTAATATTAAGCAGCAGTCACTTATGTAAATCGTTGTTTTTCAATAGATCATATTTTCCATATGTTGATAGAAGACACCAGAACATTTTTGCTTCAATATGGCCTTACAGATTTAAGAAAAATGGGAGAATTCTGCCTTAGTTTTTTTCAACTTCAAAATGAGAATATTCATACAGCAAATTCAGAGTGGTGCTGTAATAATTAAATGAATTAATGTATATAGAATGCTCATCACAATGCTTGCCATTTGGTAACAATTCAATAAATGGTGCACTTTAAAGTTAGTATTATTTCCATCACTGTATAATTTGGAGGTTTAAAACATACAATATGGTTTCTAGATATTGTATGACATATTTTTCACACTTCATTCACTGACCACCTGATGTGAGATGGTTTGATTTTATGTGGTCTAGCAAACTCAGAGAGTAAAAAAAACTCAACACAAATATATTGTAAATGATAGCTCTCATTAAATTTATAAATTTAAAATGAATCTTGCACACCTAAGCAAAGTTAAAATGTAATAAAAATAAATCAATGAGAATTACAGTTGTAAGTATAATTATTAAGAAAATTATTTTTAACTATAAGGTCTCATTTCTGAGAGTTTAACAGATGTTTTTTCTCCATCTATCAGAATTTTTTATAGGATTATATTTTCAGATATACACAAAATCTGTCAATACTTAGTTACATTTAGTAAGTAACCGGACTATTTCCTTCAATTTAAAAACTCTATAACAAATAAGATCTGTACTAACTTACTTGAAATTAGTCCACAAAGAAGGACTTTTTTCCCCTGCTCAAGTCTAACTTGAACTCTAATATGTCTTTGCAGATCCTTATAATACAAACTCAATTATTTGTGAAAGGAAAATTAATTAACATGACCTTATTTTTATAGACATAATGTCCATCTTATTTGCGTTTTATGTTCATTTAAACCAAAATACTTGTTACTTATGTTTACAGATGTGGTTAAAATATACAAAATTATTTTCTAATTTTTTTGTTGTACATATGTATTATTTTTTATTAAAAAATAAAAATTCTGAAAAAGGGAGAAAGCACTACTAAAGAATGGTTTACTATATTGTTCACTATAATAATGCTGTGTAACAACAACGACAACAAAACAAACACCAAAATCAGTGTTTCAGAATAGTAGGCACTTTCTTGCCTGACAGGTATGGCTCAGTGGTTGAGCGTCAACCTATGAACCAGGAGGTCATAGTTTGATTTCCGGTCAGGGCACATGCCCTGGTTGCAGGCTCCATCCCCAGTAGGGGACAGCAGTCAATGATTCTCTCTCATCATTGTTGTTTCTATCTCTCCCTTTCCCTTGCTCTCTGATTTCAATAAAAATATATTTAAAAACAGTAGGTGCTTTCTACTGTAGGTTTGCAAGCCAATTGCAGCCTTGCTAGCCTAGGCTGGGTTCACTTGTGCAGCTTTATGGCACGGCTTTTGGCTACAGGTTTGCTGGGCTTGACTGCAAGCAGCAGCTTGGGTCCATATGCCTCTAATTCTCCATTGGTCAGAGGCTAACTGGTGTATATTTTTCTCTTAACAAATTATCAAGTGTAAAAGGCAAGTCAAAATGAGCAATTATAATCAAGCCTCTGTTAGTGTCACATCCACTAACATCCCATTGACTAAAACAAGACACATAGCCAAGCCCAAAGTGAAAGTGTGTGTAATTTTACCATGACATGGCAAGTCTGTGGATGCCCAATTTTCAAACAGGAGAGTGAAAAATTGGCACCAATAATTCAGTTTCCCAGATGATGTTTAATGAGGCCAAGAGCAACTAAAGGCAATATTGAAAAAGAATGTGAGAATATTGAACATTATTCTATGTTTCTATGTTCCTTCTCTTGGCATCAATCTTAGGATTCTGGAAACACTTCCTCGCCAGCATCACCCACTCTTGCTTGTTATCCATACCTGCTCTCCCAAATGAGACTCTAGATGTAAAGCTCTTACTATATTGTTCATCACACTGTGATGTTTATGTCCCCGTTTTACAGTCAGATTAGTAAACCACATAAATTAATTTTCAATCAAGTGTTAATGACCAACTAAAGCTTCTAAATACCTTGCTCAAGGGTGTTGGCATTTTACCCTACATAGCTGAAAATCTTAGCAACAGCCTGAGGCATCACCTTACTCTGAATTACTGTTAGGCAATTAAGGAACTATGATATTTAAATATGACCACGACCATGTACCAATTTTTATGCTAAATAAAGTAAGCTGAAAACAATTTTGGACTCCTTGCATATGGTTTTTGAAATGCAAGTAGTTTAAGAGTACTTCTTGAGTTATCTTCCACTAAAGATAAGTTTGATAGCTTTAAATAACATGTACAATGCATCATGTATTTACTGAGTTCCTTGTTAGTTACCTGGACTGACATGTCATTCTCTCCTATTGATATGAATTTGTTATAATAGGCCAGTGATAGTCAATACAGGGACTTTTTCAGCCTGTATTTAATCATGTTGCCAAAAAGGCAGTTGTTAAAATACAGGTTTAAGTATTAGATAGTCTAAGATTTTTTTCCAGAAGATAATCAGAGAAAAATATAATTGTTTAATTTACCATTATATGAACATGAAGTATATAAAATTACTGACTTTTCAGGCCAGAAAGCATCTTATAAATCAATTGTTCAAAATCTCTCTTCTTTTTTTTCAGATAAGCATAAAGAAGGAGTTATTTGCCCAACCAAATCTCTTTATGAATGCAGAGCTAGGCGTGACTCCAAATCATGTCTTCTTTCCGTCACGCCATGCTTTTACTCATAGTCATGGTGGCTAATCTGTACAAAAGAATCAATTTATAGATAATTGATATCTTTAAATTTTTATAATTATTACACAAAGAGAGTTGCCTTAAATAGTCTTGCGAATTCGGTGGTTTAAAGAAGAAAAAAATAAAAGAACAAGAAGCAATAAGTGTTTTCTCAAATGAGGAGTTTGGCCAATGAATTGACTGTGGATCTAGGACGAGTATATCTTTATCTCAGCCCAACTCCGGCCCTGAATGATCGCCCTGGGTAATTTTCTGACAGGTGTTTTCCATACCTGCTCCCAATGTAGCACTGAGCAGGTAGTAACCCACCTCACAATTCTCAGAGAGCCCTTGTCAGGAATAGCTGATTGCAGAGCATTTTAGAAAAATATGTCATATAAATACTTTACAACCAATCTTGTACTCCCAGTGGATCTGTAATGTTTAGACCTAATAAATACAATCCTTTAACCAGTCATTCTATGGCTAAAATGTGGGGCATTTATGCTAGGAGTCAGCAGCTTTTCCAGTCTATAAGCAAAGTCAGGCTTTTACTACATATTTATATTATGTTCATTTGTTGCTTGTCAAATTTTTAAGAGAAGTTGGTCTTTAGGTTGAATAGTTGCTATTTAGTTTGAATAATGAACACTCACTCTTACATTTTGAAAATGAGCAGAATGAGCATCCACAAAAAAATGGACATTTATTCGACTGCCCGGGGAGCTATTCACAGCAATGGGAAGTATAAGTCTAGACTTGATGCTCTACATATAATCCAGGTTTATTAAAATAAAATATTTTGCAAAAATAAAAATCTGATAGGAGAAATGAACTATAAATAATTGGTTTCATCCCCAAACCACTATCCTTAGCATCCCTACTCTGTTATTTTTTTTTAAGGCCAAAGGAAGCTGCTTGGAATTATATGTACTTTTGTCCACCTTTAACCCCTTTTAGTGGGAGCTGTGCTGTGTCTTCTGGCTGAAACATTAGCCAAATGAACCTGCTGGCAGTTTGTCTATTTCTTTTCATTACACTAATATAGAAAATTAACTAGGAAGCATGCTTTCTCCCCCATTAGGCCAGTGGCACATTTATAAGGACATCATCAAGACTGTTCTTTTCATTCCATTCTCAGATTCTCTCTGGGTAGTTGCTGCTTTCTACCCACTTGTAATTTCTCTTCATTATACTGCAATATGAGGCTACGGAGAGTCTTTTGTTGCAAGTGGCTATAGACATAGCTGTCGTTTTGTCCATTATTAGGTCAGTGGTGTGAATTTTGAGAACAAAGGCAATGGACATAATAGTAGTTGGTATTAGATATTAAAGTCACTAAATTATCCCAAAGGATCCACAGAGAGAAGAGATCATTGCCCTTGTTTTCACAGATATATGAACAGATACCGAGTGACTTTTGCAAGGTCAAGAAAAGCAGCGGTATGGAGAGAGAAGATTAAAACAACTTAAGACCTTACAGCCACATAATTTGTGAGGCTAAAAGCTGTAAGCCTTATTCTTTTTCCTTTACAGATGCCCCCCACGGAGACTGTGGGTTATTTTTCTTTTTTATCCTTTTTCTGTACTTTATGTAGTTTTTCCTTCTTTAAAAATTAAATTTATTGAGGTGACATTGGTTTAAAATTATATAGGTTTCAAGTATCCATTTCTATGATACATAATCTTCATATTGCATTGTGTGCCCACCACCTAAAGGCAAATCATCTTCCATCACAGTATATTTGGTCCCCTTTACCCTTTACTAACCACCCACCCCCTTCCCTCTGGTAACCACCATGCTGTTGTCTGTATCTGTGAGTTTCAGTTTTATATCCAACATACGAGTGAAATCATATGGTTCTTAGCTTTTTCTGAGTGACTTATTTTGCTTAGCTTGATATTCTCAAGGCTTATCAATGTTGCCTTACTTCCTCTTTGACTGCTGATATATATATTTTTAAACCAGAAATTATGCTTTTCTTTGAGCAACTCTTCTTGAAAGAGAGGATTTTAGAGAAAGCTTCCCACCATTGTTTTAAAAATATGCCAAGTTTCAGAAGAATTTTGTTGGAATTTTGATATGAATTGCAATGATTCACTATATCAATTTGAGGGAAACCAATACAATTGCAATATAAGTGATATCTTATTCTTTATAGAGTTATAATTTTATTTTAAATAAATTTATCACAGTGATAAGCTAACTACTAGATCTCTAGTAAAAATTTTATTAGAAATAATGATAACATTCTTGTCTTATATCTGATTTTAAAGAAAATGCTTATAATGTTTTCATTAAATACATTTTGCTATAGATTTTGACAGATATATCTTATCAGACAAAGGAAGCTATGTTCTATTCTTAGTTGCTTATATTTTTTATCAATAATTGGTGCTTTGTTTTATCAAAAAACATTTCCCCAAATCATTAAGATGATTTTTGTTAATTTTGAAATATATACATGTATACACCTATATCATGAAACTATGACTAAATACAATGTACATACGAACCTGACCATTATTTAGTTGTCTTAGACAATAATTACTGATGGCTATGCTATAGGAAGCAGCATGGATATTTTTTGTCCTCTGAGTTAGATATACCTAATTTGAAGTAAATTATTAAAATCATTTTTTAGGAAATTAGTCAACTTCTTGATATAACTTACCTTATTTTATTAAATGGAATTAATGATATCTTTATGATAAGATTATTTTGAGGATGGAATGGTATGTTTGTGTTTAATATAAAGCAGTAACTTTTTGTCTTCCCTTAATTTCATCTCCATGAACACTAACTGAGATAAATAACTTTAAAATCTTGGCAGCACATATGAACTGCAAATGCAAATACTCAATTAATACAGACCAGCCCCACTGAGACGTGTCTCGATTTAAAGTAGTTTGACTTAAATTAGTGTGAAATTAAAGAGCTTCTAAATTAGAAACTTAAAAAGCAAACCCTTCACTCATCTCTTATATCAGAATTAATCCTTTTGAAAGTTCGCTCAGGTCATGTTTAATCAGCTGCCATCTGGGATGCTTATAATATAACAGAAAGCAACCTTGTGATTTTAATGTTAATGGAATTTTACCAATATGGTATCCCAGCTCCAGGGTTAATATTCTAGTTGTGACTTTCTCCTCTATTTCCATGGGAATTGTGTATAACTTTATTCATGGCACTTAGTTTATATTGTAATTATTTGATTATATCCCTCATTCCCTTTCTTAGTCATGATTTTTTTTGGTTGGACTTATGTCTAATTTGTCTTTGTTTGTTTGGTCTTTTATACAGTTTCAAAATTGTTGAATAGTAATAATAATAAGAAGAATAGCTAGTACTTTTACAACTCTTTGTGTTAGGAACTCTTAAGAAATTCACATTACTAATTTATTGAAAGATCACAACAACTCTATGAGGTAGGTGGCGTTAATATCCTACTTACATATGAATAATAAATGGTTAAGTGAATGATGAGTGTTCTTATTATTTATTGTACATTCTGTAAGCCCTGATGTATAGCTTCCCAGTTCTTAGAAGAGAGGAATAATATATATGTAGCTCTCTTTGCCTGGGTGCTTAATAACTGTCTATTGAAAACAACTGTAAAAACATTTTTGTATTTTTAACATGTGACATGCCCTCAAACATGGATGTTTATGTTGTTTTATATGTAAGAGAAATCTATGGGTTCCTAAAGAGCTAATGGGAGCCCTAGCAAGTTTCTCCAAAATTCTTTATCATCTACCACCTATTTGGCTTATTGTAGCTCTCTGACAACCTGTCTCCTAAGTCCACTACCATCCACAGAAAGCCACTTTTGACAGCTTATCATTATTCCTTCATACTAATAAAATTACCTTCAATTTTCTCAACCCCAATTTAATCTTTGGCTTCATGGAAATTCTGTTCAGAGCCACTCTTACTATTTTACATTATTACTGCCCTTTAGATCATTCCCAGAATAAACTCATATCCAGGATGAACTTTGCATGGAAGGGGAGTAAATAAAACTCCTGGGAACAACCAGTACTGTTATACCCATCACTGCCGCAGGATGGGAGAATTGGTGACAGCGGCTGACATGGCAGCTCCATCCAGGCCCTGACTTCCATATCATTTTTTAAAATACATGCACAAAGTGTTAAAACAGATCTTGTGACTTCTTGCTTTGTGCTCCTAAATAATTAGCTCTTGGCCTTTTTATCATTATACCTCCACTGTGGCCCTTCTTGTCTTGGAAGACATTTTATACACAGTTCTGAAACTGTCCTATTTTTTGGTTAAAATTTGTCTATGAGATTGAATATACAAGTAAACAATGACCAGACCAAATATGTTAGTAAAATTCTGACCCACAATCTCTGAAGGAATCAGCCAAGACATTCAAACTTAGTCAATGACTGCCAGCTTCCTTATATTTTGCCCCAGTTTCCAACTCAGGACCCGCCAAAGAAAGACAAATATGTTCTCCAAAATAATTGTGTGAAATTCTACTTCTAGTTCGTTCGCTTCCTGCTTCCCCATGCCAATGACCTCCAATCAGAGCTTAACCATAACCAATGATGACGTACTTGTTCTTCTACTATAAATCTCTCCCAGTCCCCTGGGTGCCTTTGTGTTGTTGCCAAATGCAAGTGTCCATGGCTGACTGCCTTGTAGTAAGTTCTGAACAAATAACCTCTGTTTGTACTTATTTGGATGGATTTCATTTATTTCCACATCTGCATAAACAATATCTAATTTCGATGTTTCTATACAAATTGGCAAGTTACAATACTTGTTTCTAACCTAGAGAAAGCTATGGGAAACTGAAAATATCATTACTTAAAGACTACATGATTTTCCTTATAGTTCTGAGACCTAAATTGTTAAGCTTACCTGCCCCACACTGCTCATCAGCATTATTCACAGACTTTTGAAATGGCTATGGTTGAAACTTTATTTTCTTAATATTTTTATTGATTTCAGAAAGGAACAGAAAGGATAGAAACATCAATGATGAGAAAATCATTGATTGGCTGCTTCCTGCACGCCTCCTACTGGGGATTGAGCCCACAGCCCGGACATGTACCCTTGACTGGAATCAAATCAGTCCATAGGCTGATGCTCTATCCACTGAGCCAAACCAGCTAGGGCTGAAACTTTATAATTCCACTGAGTTTTGCTCCTCAAAAGGCAAAAATTAAACAAACTGTCTCCATTTTCTTGATAATGGATACCCCTTAAAGGGAAAGAAACTAATTTTTTTCCTCAAGTAGATAAATATCTTGTAATGTTCTAACCCAATCCTTGCTGGTGTAACAAATTCTTTTCCTTCTGGCATATCTGAGCTATGGTGTTCCCTGTCCCTGACACTATATTTTAGGAAATCTTCATATTGAGGGGAGAAGCAGTATTAGTGAGGTGACATGTAGTGGTTAAAAGCACAGACTGTGAAAATATGCCACCTATGTATAAAAGCCATCTTTGCTATGTACTAACTCTTTCAGATTGGGCAAATACTTGGGGAAAATTACTTATACTGTCTTTACATTTTCATCTTCATCAATGATAATAATAATATACCTAAACCATAGAGTTGTCATGAGAATTAAATGAATAAATTCATATGAAGACTGGAGAAGACTACGTGTCATAATTAAATTTTCAGTAAGTGCTTATGGTAAGATAATGATGTTTTTCTTAGTTGGGGTCAATTATATCAAATTATACCATGCATCAAAATAGATATGTAGGTACTGTTTTGACATAGCTAGCATTTGCCTGATTGTTTCAATGTAGAACATTTGAGACCAAATTAGTCATACTATATTTTCCCACATGATCTCAATATTTATTATATGTGACCCCAAGGTTCATGCCATATATTTTGGTCTGCACAATATTTTGGAAAGTTGTCTGCTATATATATTGAAAAGGCTGCCTGTTGTTTATAGAACACCATCATTTCTGAGTATATTGTCCTTCTTGTGTAAAATTATTTAAGAAGGATCAATATCTAATGGTGAATACAACCTTTCTGACTTTTATGTAATTGATGTTGATGTTGGCATACAGATCTTAATGCCTCTTTTTTCCATGCCAATTCAAGAAACAATAAGATCATGTGATTAGTAAAAACAATAGTACTTGCCTTAACAGAATCTGCATCTGCTTGGCCTAATTGTGTTTAAACAATGCGAGATAATTGAGTAGGTAAAGAAAGAACACCTTTACTTAGCACCAAGTAGAATGGAAATTGGACCTGCTATACCAAGATGCCTAATTTCTTCATGGGTCATGTTTTGAAATAAGTTATAATTGCAAGGCTTGTACTGAATTAACTTTAAAGCATGTTGAAATTGCATTTGGGGAAGATATGCAATATACTGATTTTTATTTAAATTTGTAATATTTTCAGGGACTGAAAATATTAATCTGTCAATTTCTGCATGACTCCTTTCTTTGCACCATTTCTTCTCTAGCATAGCTTATGTCAATCACAACTGTAAAATTAGTCCTTTATTTTTATTTTTAATACAATACATTATTTTTTTTACCCACATATTTTCTGCCCACATTTCTTTCTGTTTCACCTATTCTCCTGATCAAATTTACTCACCTTCATGGTTTAAAATTCACCGTGGTGACATGACTTAAAAATATCTATCTTCAATTTTGGCCTTCAAAACTGAATATACAACCACCTGTCAGACATATTGAGTTAAGTAACCATGGTAGACATTGGACTCAACATGTCCAAAATTGTGTGTATCTTCTTTACCTCATCTGTGACTTTCTGTTATCAGACTCCCTGTAAATGTTTTGTCATCCAGTAACACCTGAGCCAGGAACTCAGGACTTATCCTAGATACCTCTCTATCCTGCACTAGATAAAATCCAACATTATTTCTTGAAAATATTTTAAAATCCTGCCCATGGTGTTATGCTATCCATATGCCCTTCCATTTCAGACACTCATAATCTTTGATCCAATTAGAGACTAGCTGATTTCACTGTTTTCAGTATAAGCATTACTTAACTTATTCTCTGCTTTCCAGACAGAGTGACCTTTTTTATGTTGGGTAAGTGATGTGCCCATGTAATTGCCCAATATCAAAAGATATTAGGCCCAAGTGGCTCCCATACTTCAAATCCTTTGTCCAATCTTATTTAATCCTTTCCTATAGGATAAAGTCCACTGCTCTATAATGTTGAAAAAAAATGCTATATGAACCAGTCCTTTTTAACCTTACTTGTGATACTAGTTTGGAGAAAATGACACTTGTTAAAGAACAAAAAGGCAGGCTTTATTCAGGGGGACTAGTACAATGGGGTTTTGTGGTAGGGGAGGGAGATTGGATTCAACCTCAAATATAAGAAAATGTGGGAATTTATAGCCAAGGAGCAGAATGTGTGGGAGGAGGAGCGGGGGAGGGAGGTTAGTGGATAGAAAATTAACAAGAGGAAATGTCAGGAGTAAGGAGAGATTCTGGCTAACCTAATAAAATAGGATTTTTGCTGAAAGTAGGCCAAGGTGATAAGTAATCAACTAGGGAATGGTAGAAGATGGGGAACCTAATCAGATATGGATGGTGGGAAATTATGTCCAAACCAGCCTAGCATGATTCTTGCTAAAATTACCCAATAAAAAGTAGGACATATAAGCACAAAAGTCAAGGCATAGTTGGGAAGAGAATTCAGAAGAGCCTGATTAAAGTTTGGTCAAGGAAAGACCGTCATATTTTATGGAGTGTGTGAACTTAGAATGCTACATCACATGGAATCCTGCACTGAATGCTTCGCTAGAAATAGGATTCTGCACGCGCTCTTCAGCACTTTAGTAAATGACTTCACACTTTTGCTCTTGCTATTACATCTGCTGATTCTCTTTGTGGGGCTTCTTAGTATACCTACTAGACAGAGCTGAAGAATTCTCTTCTCATGGATTGCCTTCTCCCCCAAAATGAACATAGTGTTTTTAAGAGGAACACCCCAAAATTCTGGAGAATAAAATAATAGCAATTTTATAATTATAATAATGTTTAATAAAGTAAAAGTAATAGTAATGTTATAATAATCATGTAAAATAAACTGCTTAACTATGGCAACTACCATAATGACTCCAGCTACTACCATTTATTAAAGAGATACCACATTTTAAACACTCTGCAAACCTTATCTTATTTACTATTCAAGGCAGATTTGCAATATAGGTATCATTCATATTATAAGATGAGAAAACCGAAGCACACTAAAGATAAGTAATTTGTCCTACACCAGGGTTGGTAAAGTACAGCCCATAGACCTAATATACCACATAACCAATTTTTACGCAGTTAACAAATTTAAAGGATTGTGAATGCACACAGTTTGTGACAGAGATCTAATGTGGTTTTAAAAGCCTAAAATATCTACTGTCTGATCGTTTATAATAAAAATTTGCCAACCCTACCTTAGACCACAAAGCTTGTAAGAAATTACACTGGGTTTTGAATGCAAGTCATTTTCACTACAAGGCAAAAGTCCTTGATTATTAACCAAAACTTTCTCATCTGTGCTATTATCTGCATACTGCACCTTATTACCTATCTATAGAGTATGTCGTTAAAGTAGTTTAGCAGCCAAAAAAATATTCATTCAATTAAACTCTGGTTGAACATTCAGTGATGTTCCATCACAGTAACTTTCCTGCTAGTCTTATGACCTTTCATTTCACTTTTGAAATCTAAGTTATGATTATTCCCTGTGCCGAGTATACCATGTGTGATATCCCCATATTGTCTTCTACAAAGTCTGCACAATTTACAATCTTTTTAGGTTCCACACTAAAAGGAAAAATTCCTCTGTTTCTCCTCCACTCTCAATACTTCCCTTTTGACACCAGATCTGTGGAAGGGTTTTCCACATCAAGCAGTTCTCTGACACCAGCTGAGTGTCCTACAGTTTAACTCAACTCTGATACTATCTAACTGGAGATAGCTTCAGATCTCACAGGTTAAGGGCGCAGTCCCACAAGACTGTCTCATATCAGATACCAATTATAAGTCCGGGTTGTCACCTGGGTTTCTGACTAATTGGCTATAAATCTAAGGTTCACAACCCCTACCTTGGGTTCCATCATTTGGTCTAGTAGTTCACAGAACTCAGGATAAGTCTACTTACTAGATAGCTGATTTATTTTAAAGGCTGATGTGAGATGCATAGGGCAAGGTACTGAGGAAGGAGTGGGTGTGGTGCCTCCATTTCCTCTCTGGGTGTGCCTCTCTTGGCATCTCTACCTGTTGACCAATGAGAATGCTCACCAGATCTCGTATTTTGGGAATTTTTTTATGAAGCTTTCTTATGTAAACATGATTGATTAAATCATTATCATTTGGTGAGTAAGTCAACCTTCAATCTCCGAAACTTGGCTTGAATGTTCCAAGATTCTAATCACACTTGGTTTTCCTGGCAAGCAGCCCCCATCCTGTGGATATCTAGGAGCTTTTCAAAAATCGCTGTATTAACATAAACTCAAGTGTGGTTCAAAAAGGGCTTCTTATGAATAACAAGGCACCTTTATTGGTTTTATTACTTAGGAAATTCCGAAGGGTTTAGGAGTTCCGTGACAGGAGGAAGACAGAAACTAAATATATACTACTTATTCTAAGTCACGATATCAAAAGTGCAATCAGAGATTATTTTGAAGAAGAGTCTCCCTTGCACTTTGAAATAATTTTACTATTCATCTAGCATGCCTGTAAGGCCGTCCTTGAATTTTTGCATGTCTGCTGGGATTTGCTTTATCTGATTGTTTAATGTAAATGTAATTAGGTTTCCTTGAATTTGTCCCACTGCACATATTGATATCTATTTCTCTCAAAGCCTTGATTGCCTATTAGTCTGGTGTATAAATTACCTTCTGTGTGAAATATGCTGCCATTTGTAATGAGTTACAGATTGCTTAGATGGCATGCCTAGTGTTTCTTACATGAGAAGACAATCATTTGTATTCTCCAACGTTAATGCCCATTTGTATTGAGTCTAGCTCTTTTCACCTTTTTCTAAAATGTGTATTTAAAGTAATTAAATTCTGTGACGTTGTTATTCCAAGCTAATGAGTTATATATAGTATTCTTTATGGGCTTGCCAAGAAGCAAAAGGTACCAGGATCCATAACATCAGTCATTAGCGGATGATGTCCAGTGTGAGCCAGATACCTTACCTATATAAACCAGAGTGCTCACATCTACTTGATATTGTTAGCTTGCTCCCTTCATTAAAGAGTGTGCCTATACTACAGAGCTTGCCACTGAGCTATTATCTGTTTGGAATTCTTCATTTAAAAAAGAGAGTTGTGGCCCTGGCCAGTGTGGTTCAGTTAGTTGGAGCACCATCCACCAAAAGGTCACAGGTTTGATTCCTGGTCAGGGCACATAACCAGGTTGCAGGTTCAATCCCCCAGTCAGGGTGCATTAGGGAGGCAACTGACCAATGTTTCTCTCTTCTCTCTCTCTCTCTCTCTCTCTCTCTCTCTCTCTATCCCTCCCCCTTCTCTAAAAAAGAGAGAGAGAGAGTGTGATAGAATACAACAAAAGAACACAAAAACAAACTTGTATGCATGCATATAAGCCTAACCAATGGGCACAGATACCAGAGGGGTGAGGGCATAAGTGGAGGGGGGCAATGAGGTGGATAAGGACACATATGTAATACCTTAATCGATAAAGAAAAAAAAGAGAGAAAAACAGTGTTTTCTGGGGAAGGATTATCTGTCATCAAATGTGTGGTAGAGGGAAAACAGAGAACTCTAAAGAAAATTATATGATATCATTTCTACCCTAACTCCCTCCAAAAAGAATTTTTACACTTGATAATTCTTTAAATTACAAATTTAATTTCCTTAATAAGACTAATAAATTTACATTGAAGGAGTTGTGGTAGTTTATGGTTTTAAAGAAATTGTCCATTTCATCTAACTTGTCAAATTTATTTTTTAGAGTTGTTTATAGAATATCTTTAGTATCTTTTTCATGTCTTCAGGGTCTGTAGTTATATCCCTGATTTGTGGGGGTTGAAGTTTGGAATTCCCACATGATTTTCACTGACACCACAGGACTGGGGGGTCTCTTTTAGGCTCACAGGAAGGAAAAGCATGGCTCTCTACCTGCCTTCTCCAGCACCACTCCAACAGAAATATCACTGTGCCTTGTTACAACCTTATGAAGATGGAAGTCCGGTTCCCCAGTCAACTTTTTTTGCTGGTGTGGGGCACAGTTTATTCTGTGGCATTTGATTGGGATGTAGTCATTATTGTCTAAAAATGTTCTGTCTTGCATTTTTCCTGGTCTTTTGGTTAAAGATCACAGGCTTTTGTTGGGCTTTGTTTGTTTGTAGTTGTGGGTTTTTGGTGGTGGTGGTTTTTTTTTGTTTTGTTTTGTTTTGTTTTGTTTTGTTTTGTTTTGTTGTGTGTGTGTGTGTGTGTGTGTGTGTGTCCCATGAACACTTCCAGGTTGCTGAAATATAATGTCAGGAAATTTACCACCATACCATTCCTTAGTTTCCAAGATCCCTTCTTCTCTCCGATTTTCAGTGCATTTTCATGCTTGTTTAAATAATAATATATAATTAATATATGATTCAGTTGTACTTAGTGGAGGAATACGAAAAAAATGTATGTTCACTTCATGTGTCTTGTATTTCTATGATTTTAGTTTGACAAATCTGTAGGGCAAAATCAAATGAAACTATTCACCCTAGACCTCACCTCCTAAGTAAGAAGCAACTGTGGACACATATAACTACACTGCCTCTCAAAAAGAATCCAGGGAAATAAACAAAAGCTTAAAGAATATCAAAAATCAATCTCTAGCAGTTTGGCCAGATATATACTCCCCTAGCCTCTATTTAGACTTACTTGTAGGGGCAATGGTTGAGGTAAAGAAACATTAGCCTCTCCATGGAACAAAGAAGTGCAAGTATAGGTATATTAATTACTCAGTGGTATGTGTCTTCCCATTAATGGAGAACATAAAGTATAAAAAACCATTCTGTTACATTTTTGTCACCACTTTTAGTTTCTCTAAAAACATAGAAAAAATTATATGAACCCCTAGATCCTTCAGGACATTTTATGAATATCTTTTTCTTTTGTACCCCAAATCTCTGAAATCTATCAAGATAGGTTATTAAGTTTACCCCAAAGCACATACTCCACTCCAAAGAGAGACCCCTGTCCAAATTATGACAGCTCTGCTGTCCAATAAAGCTTTGGAGACAGATTATACAAAGTGCCCGGATGAGAGAGAAAGCCTTAATAATAAAGTGCTGAAAATATACAATGCTGACAATTTACCTGCAACTTATAACATTTTAATATGTCAGCTCTCCCATCAACATGTCCATTCAGTTCCCAGAGAGAATTAAATTTAAAGCAAAATTAACTGTTCTCTTTTCTCTCTATAGATAAATTTAGGGACCAAATATTGACAAAGCATCCCATCTCCTTCATCATTTTCTAATTAGACTTACTCCCACTTAGAGGGATCTCACTCAGATCACAGAGAGGATGTGAATTACTCTTCGGGGACGCCCGTTTCACCAACTGAGGTGTATCTTTAAGAACCACTCAAGTTTTCTAAAGTTCCAAGGTAAAAGCAAGAAACATCCCAAGCATCCAGCTCTGAAACACCATTTCCCTCTGTTTCCTAAAAGAGGAAAGACAAAATATGTTTTCTTGTTTTTGTTTTTTAAAATTTGAATTTGACCAATTGGTAAGCAAATCTATGCTGGTTTAGTTAGAAATTAATACCTGTGAACTATACCTTTAATTGGGAGAAATCTGCTATCAGATTTAACTTGCCAGTATGCTTCCAAAATCCTTAAGGGGGGCAGGACACCACTTAGAATGTCTTTTTTTCTCTAAGAAAGCATGTCAAACACACTTTTTTTTTTAATTTAGACATTAAAATGCCTTTATTGTCCATCCCTTAAATTTTTATGGAGATCTCCCCCTTCCTTTCAGTGTTAGTACCAAATATTAAAAACTTCTATTCCTATTAAAATTGCAACTGACCATTGTGTTTTTAATACCTCAATGATTAATAATGAGCCTTGGCTAGAGAGACAACATCTAATCTCTATGCATATAGAGTTACTCATGCCAATCACAGGCAATTCTTCAAGCAAATGTCATAATATTAAATGTCCCACATCCCTGATTTATGCCCTTAACTCAATGTTTTTCCATCCCCAGACATATCCTAAGGCTTTAGGAGCTCTGTGCTGCCATGTTTCTGCCTTGGAGGCCACTGCTTCTGCTTTCTACTCTGAAATTCCTTCAATATGAGAATCCCGCCTGTCATCAGATTGTCACCTTATTCTTCCAGTTATTCCTTTTAGAAAATCCCTCTCAATAGGTAACTGGACAGGAAACTTTGAGACTATTGAGGATTGCATTCTTGAGGTGCTATACAGAAGCACTACATCATGGACCATGGGACCCTTTCCCAAACTGGATCTTTTGACAAGAGTTCTATTCCTACATGATTATAAAATATGACTTAAATTTGAATACAAAAGTCCACAGTATTGACTTAGGGCTCCTTAAAACTCTGCTGAAAGATATTATATAGGGGCAGGGATTAGCATATAGATAAGGCTTATGGTCTATTTGGAGGGGAAAGAAAAAGGTAGTACTTGCTAAAATATGCTCATATTTTAGGGCCTATTGTGATGTCTGCAACTCCACACTGCTCTCATTTTAAAAGAACTCTTTTACACTTCCTTGTTCCATTTCCCTAGGTGGTCACATTATTGTTTTAGATGGCATCAGAAAATGAATGGCATTGACAACTACTGCCCTGGTACACAAATTACTTCAAGAGACAGAATTTGTTTTAGATTTGTTTTGGAGCTGAATGAAATGTTCCTATCCATGTAATCAATCCCATTCCTGTGATAGGCTAGTAGAGGCACTCAGGGAGAGGTTTAACAGATTAGCTTGAGGTGTTTCAGTAATTTGGTACCAGGTTGGTGTTTAGGTAACCACACTGGCAATTTTTTAGGGTTGAGGAATGCTAAATTTTATTTAAATCACAGATTTCTCACTCATTCAAAAAACATGTGTTTATTGAAAAACCACTTAACGTTTTGCGTGTATGTCTTGGACGCAGGCTTTTGGCATCAGTATGCCTGAATTTAAATTTCTGGTCTAACATCCCTGAATTATATAATCTGTGAATGAGTGTGTAAACTGGTATACCCTTATTTTACATATATATATATATATATATATATATATATATATATATATATATAGATAGATAGATAGATAGATAATTGGACTATCATTTCTTATCTCTTTTTCATATCGTTATAAAGTCAGTTTCCATAATGCCTGTAGAAGTGTTTTGTAAACTACACAATAGAAATGAAGCTGAGGGGCATTTTTGTGCATTATCTCATGTGATGATATGGGCAACAATTTATGTTTGTTGTGTATAAGTTTAAGGTGTATGTTGTATGGTTGTGCCTTGATTTGTTTCACTGAATAACATTTATTTAATATAAGATATGACTTGAGAAGCAGAATAGAATAGAGAAGAGAGAGCCAGCAAGACACTTGCCTGGGCAGCCTTTCTATAAGACATGTTGAAATGAGTCCAGGGAACCAAGATATCACTGGAAATATGATCAGTAAGACAAAACAAATGCCTTTGTGGCTGAACATTGTACACGTTTGGAAGAAACACTTGATGGGAGTGTGGGTAGGAAATGCTGCAATACAATGCATGATTTTTACAGACTTCCTTTTAACTTTTCTTTTTGGAGTATCATTAGGGCCTTTCAGAGATTTAAATTGTTCACACATTTTCAATAATAATATGTTTCTAAAATTGTCAGAACATGACCATGGGGCTGTTCCCAAGCTGATCATTTGTTCTGCGGCACTGCCCGCAACCAAACCTTGTAATTATTCTTGCTTTTGGCAACCTCAGGCTATTCCAAGTTCATTCTGGTATTTTCCTGTGGAAGGACATGGAGTCAGCTACTCTTTTTATTTCAGTGAGACAAGTATGTCACAGATCAGTAGCAGGACACAGGGGAGCCGCCAGAGGTCCTGGTGAGCAAATGGCATGCTGATACTGTTGCTATTACCGAGCTGTTTGGTGACAGGACTGGGAAAGATTTATTTTTAGGAGTATAATTTTATTTTTATATGTTCTATAATTTTTATCTTTCAAATTTAAATAATTAGTTACTCTATCCTACGTCTCTTATAATATGAGGTTCAGGTAACCACTATGATGTTCTAGTACTCTGACAAATAAAGCTAGAAGTAAATTTTAATTTTTGCCAATTGAGAACATAAAATCAGTCTTTGGTAATGGTTTATTCAGTGATCTTCACAACTGAAAATTTCTATTCTGTGATATGACTAAGATTTCTTTTCAATTATAATGAAAATTTTTCCAGTGTACTAACATAATTATGTGAGAGCTAATAGTATCATGGAGTAGGAAAGGATGCAATATTTTTTTTACTTAGAAAGGTAATTTAAAGACATATACAACTTAAAACCAGTGAAGATAGGAAATGAGACATAAATGAGTGAGCTAATTGCCAACATCCTAATAAAAAACAACTTTGTTTGCAATTTTAATGTATTTTGTTGACTTCTGATATTAAATAAGACCCAAAAGGAGAGAACAGCTGAAAGAAAGAGCACCCACATATATTTCAGAAAACTCCTTGTTTTGGAACAAGTAAGAACAAATACAAAAGATAATTTGGAGTTGATGAGAATTGTTTAAATGTTATTTACTTTCAAGGCAACTCCTTACAGATATTTTTAAAAACCTCTTTTTGTTCATCTTTTATTACTAAGAAGATTTGCATGAAAATGGAATCTTTGCTTTTGAGGCTTTTATTTTAGTCTAATGACCTGATAAAAATAAAAGCTATAATCTGTACAACATTGTCTGACTCACCACATGAAGCAATGCTGTTTAAAAATAGGACAAGAGGAAACAAAATTATCTTCTTTTACTTCAGTCGGGGCACCCTATTTCACATTGCCTGGAAAACTAATTTGATAACATTCCTTTTGTACTCAATATGCTGTTTTGTGTGTTCTGGGTAAAACTGTATATTTTTCCAGCAGTGGGATACCTGCAGCTGATTATTTCAATTAAATTATTGTAATTCAGGTTTTTCAGTGAGAAAGATAAAATCAACAGCAGTGCTGATAAATAAATAAAAGTATAATTTATTTTAGTTTAAAACAAGTCAATATACAAATAAGACTACTCATATTTGCCTTCTATTTCATTGTGTTTTGATAAGGCACAGCATTGAAATAAACCATAGTCTGCATGCATTTTTTATTATCTTGAAATATTGTTAATTTTATCATTTTATTTTTTCTGAATTTGGTTAGGTTGCCTAGTAAGGACTCTGGAAGGAGTCTATGCGAGTGAAGGAACTTGGGGCTTAAATTTTAATAACTTCAGGGTAAATGATCTTTTTGGCCTTTGGTTTAGAAGTTTGAGAACTATAGAGATTATAAAGGCAAGATGATATTCTGGTTCAAATATTGTGGATATTTACCAGATCCACATGGTAAATTGCCTTCAATGCAGCCTTATACATAAACAGACAAACACTCAAAATATGAAAAACGTTTTGTCAGACCATCTAGTGTTACAAGACCTCAGACCTCTGGAGCACTGGACAGTAGTTCCTGCTTTAATTTTCAATGTATATCTGTAAACTGAACAGAAAATAACAAATATCCCCATTCCCATCCCTCTGCAGTGTGTGTGTGTGTGTGTGTGTGTGTGTGTGTGCGTGTGTGTGTGTGAAAAGAAAGGAACAACAACAAGAACCAAGGCAGCTTCTGGAGGTCAAGAAAGTGATAATGACTCCCTGCTAAATGTCATTGCTATCTTGGTTTACAAGAAGGAATTCAATCCTTCGTAGAGCTTTTAATTGGCTATATGATTAGAGGAGTGACAATCTCCATTGTGGAAAGGGAAGCCTTGCCTCTCACCCAAACCATACAAAATGGGGGATTATCAGATTTAGGAATTGCGAGATAGATATGAAGATCCCTCAAAATGATATTTTTTAAAATTTACCTAGTTTTATTTTAATTGAATTTATTGGGGGTGATGTTAGTTAATAAATTTATGCTAGAGTCACTCTACTGGATAAAGAACAGTAACCAGATGAAGGGTTACCTTAAGATGAGCCTTTAGAGTAGAACAGGGAGGTGGAGAAAAAATCACTAGTACTTCATGGAGCTCCATGAAGACTTATAGATCAATATCCATGTGTTGGCTCACCTTCTAAGCTACTTTTATGATTTTTCTCCCTTTAAAATTAGAGTAACTAAAAATATTAAAGTCACCTCCCTACTTTTTACAAGAGGTAGTCTAATATTTTCACTAATTAGATCATTCTTTTTGAGTTTGATTTGCTCCCGAATGCAGGATATTATTGACTTGGTCCTGATTTTCACCCAGGTTGGTGATGTAGAGTCTAGTCTGGACTCTACAAAGTCCCTTGTTGCCTAGCATCAAATCACTTTCCCCCTAAGACTCTATGGTTTATTTGTCAGCCCATGTTCTTCCTGACACTAGGTTACAGTCACATAGAGTAACAATTTTCACTTTGGGTGGAATTAGAGCATAGACTCTGGGAACAGACTACCTGGGTTTGTGACAGGATGAGCAGTTTACTCATCCTGGGTTCTCCGAAGTAACACTCACCAGCAGTTTGGTTTTCGGTAAAACCTGATTTCCACCTTTGAGTTGGATAAAGTGTAGGGGTAGGCCACTGATCAGGTAAACTCTTCAATAACCTCACCTTCCTATTTGTAATAAAGCTTAATTATTGCAAATAATGTCTAGAAATCATTACCAATAAGGCAAAACAGTATGAATGAATTCACTCAAATCCTTTTGAGATATTTCAACATTTTAATTTGTTAGTTAAGACAGTAGAACTTACAAAAAGTTCACAGAAGACAACATAATACATTATTTATGTCATTCGATTAAATAAGATTCTGTGCTATTTTGCCTTTAGTTCTTCTGCTGAAAAGTATAAATTGAGACTAGACAAAAGGAAATTGTTGTTTACCCAAAATGCGTGTATAAAATATAGGGCCAAATTCTTATTTTAAGGTTTGAAATCCAATACCCTGGAGATATGGAGAAACATTGGTAATCCCTTGGGTACTTGATAAAATAGATTTTTATAAACTACTTAATATCTACATGACTCAAAGTCTGCCTCAGCATTATTTTGAGAGACTCTCACACTATTCATTTTAACCAGGAACCCCCTACCTACTTAGTTAAAAGCAGAGCTTTTCTCTGCAGCAACCTTGAAAGCATAGACTCATTTGTGAAGCATAATGATAATAAAAAGAATTGAACTGTTATGGTCACACACACATACAGACACACACACACACACACACACACACACACACAGCTAATCCATATTCACTGCACTTCTCATTATCCACTTCACCAGGCTAGAACTATTTGGTAATTATACTACTCCTACAACTCCTGTGATAATGCTAACTGACAACTACGAGTGGCTGCTATTATAGAACTCCTCTATGAAATATTCAATAAATAAAATGATACTAACATAATTAAAAGAAGGAGGAAAGCTGCCTTTAAAGCATCTATAACCACTCCCTCTATGAAGGTGGTTTAAAATACATTGATTAAAGCATGACATGGCATGCTTTCTTTTTAGTTGAAGCTGATAAAGGGATGGAGGGGACAATTCAATGAAAGCAAAATATTTCAAAAAGGGAAGGCCAAATGTACTAAAAATTATAACAATGAGGTTTGGCTCAAAATAGCATCTGATCACCAACCATTAATAAACCACAAACTCAAATATGCAGGGATTTTTGTTTTATTTTGTTTGTTTTTTTATAACCGAAAATTTAATTTCAAATATCCACTTTTAAGAGATGACATAGACTTGATTTGAGTCAGTTTGGTTCCTGCCTCCCTCTTTTCCATAACAGTATGTTAAATTCCCACAGGACTTTATATAATGTCCACGAATTAAGGTGCTGGGATAAGGCCAAGCTAGTGGGGGTTGGGGTTTCTGATTATTGATGTCACATTCTATTTTAGCATCTCCCAACTCCCCTTATATTTTGTTTGGATTCACACAGGTCAGTCATGGAATTTTCCATATATGCTGTCCTCCAATACCACTTTAGATACAATGACTATGAATTCTGTGCCACTGTTAGATGCACAAATTTTATTGTGTTGCTCCTATACTATGCATACAATGTTAAAGGAAACTTGTTAGCTCTCTAAGACCCTCTCTTCTGTAAATATGGATGAAATTATTTCTTTTCTGAGGACTTTATTCTTTTATAGACTTAATTGTGCACCCCCCTTCCAATTCAAAAGTTGAAGTCCTTACCCCCAATGATTGGCTTTGGAGACTGGGACTTCAGCTGGTAATTTGGTTTAGATGAGGCCATGAGGATAGGGCCTTCATGATGAGATTCAGTAGCCTAATAAGAAGTGACACCAAAGAGCCTGCCCCCTCCCCACCAAGTGAGGACACAGTAAGAACACGGCCTTCTGCAAGCCTGAAAGAAAGCTCTTACCAGATGCCAGCCATCCTTCTCCACTGAACTTGGATTTCCAAGTGTCCAGACTATGAGAAATAAATAGCTTTGTTTAAGCCACTCAGTCAGTGGTAGTTGGTTATGGCAGCCCACACTGATTAAGACACTGCTGAGCAGTCAACCCGAGGTAGAAGTCAGGTTTCCTCTATGTTCCAATTTCATAAACTTATCCTTGCCATCTCCCTGGGGCTTGACCAAGAAAGCAAGATTCAGGGACCCATTTGAAGGACACAAAGTCTCCTCACATCTCTCATGTTGCCTCTCTCCGTAGCCTTGAGAATCGTTTTCTATTTTAAGGGTGGTTAAAGGTGATCACCCCCAGGGGCACTTAAATTCTGTAGGCATTTGGTAATTGTAACATCACAGACAGAGCACAAGTGGCTTGGACTCATGCCTGAGCAGCAGAAGGCAATAGCAAATCACTGCTGCATTTTCTTTTCTTATTCTCTTTTTTTCTTTTGTTTTACCATAAAAAATCATATAAGACACAGTCCGATATGAAGCCTGAGATAGTGTTGAAAGATGAGACTCCCCAGTCTCCCAACATAAACCAAGGTGAACTGGAAATGGTACATCAAGAAATGGAGTATCTAAATATTGACAATGAAAACATTGAAATTGTTAAAGATTTTGCTCACCTTGGCTCAGTCATCAATTCAAATGGAGACTGCAGCCAAGAAATCAAAAGAAGGCTGGGAGTCAGAAAGGCAGCAATGGAAGAATTAGGAAAGATCACCAAGAGCAAAAATGTGTCATTAGAGTTCAATGCTATAATCATCCACACCCTATATTCCCAATTACCATGTGCAGATGCAAAGTTGAACAGCAAAAAGGGCTGATGAGGGGGAAATTGAATAATTTAAAATATGGTGTTGGAGGAAGGCTCTGCAAATACCCGGGACTGCCGAAAAGATGAGCAAGTGGGTCCTACAGTAAATTAGTCTTGAAATGTCACTGGAGGCAAAATGACAATACTGAAGTTGTCCTAATTCAGCCACATGATGGGAAGGTGGGATTTTTTGGAAAAGACAATAATGCTGGGAAAAATAGAAGGCAGCAGTGAAAGAGAAAACCACGTATGGGATGAATTGACTCAGAGCCAGATCAATGGCATGTAATGTTTTCATGCAATGAATTTAAGATGCCAATGACTTCTCTCTCACGTTGACTGCTAAGCAGTGTCTTAATCAATGTGGGCTGCCATAACCAACTACCACTGACTGAATGGCTTAAACAAAGCTATTTATTTCTCACAGTCTAGACACTTGGAAATCCAAGTTCAGTGGAGAAGCATGACTGGCTTCTGGTAAGAGTTTTCTTTCAGGCTTGCAGAAGGCCATGTTCTCACTGTGTCCTCACTTGGTGGAAAGGGGACAGGCTCTTTGGTGTCACTTCTTATAAGGCTACTGAATCTCACCATGACCACAAATGTGGTCAGTGATAGCATTTTTGCTCTCCCTCATCCTAACTGTGGTGTGCCATGGGTTCTTTCCACCTAATTCTGTCTAAGCTCTAAATCTCAAAAAGCAGGAAGATATATATATTTTTTTCTTTTCTCTGCTTTCCATTGTCATGTTTTTATCAAGATATCATACATTTCCTGTGTGACAGGGTACTGGGAATAGATACAGATAGCAAGAACAAGAGATGGAGAGAGAAAAATAGCCATAGCTATAGTATAGTTTAGTAAAGATGTTGATATGGAAAAAAAAAGATTTTTATCTATCTGTGTGTGACTTCTTATTTAAATCTATATCAATCTGTAAATATGCATTATTATCTTGATTTTATTGATAGAGTTTTACTGAAGTGGAATCTCTATAAAATAGGAATACCAGTATGATTGAGGATGAATTTCTGGACTTCAAAAACCCGAAATTTATCTAATTTTAAATATTATGTTTCCAAAACCTAACTGTATAGTACTGCAGTTTATTTTGATATGAGGTATGGGTAAGTTAGAATAATATCTATTATTCTACATATGGAATAATGTCTATATTAGGTTAATGTTTTCATGCAATGAATTTAAGATATGAAGTTTGGCATATATCATTTATGAATGCATAATCTGGAATCGAATGAAGTCCAATAAAATTCCAAAAAAAATCTGCAAATCAACTGGGAGAGAAATATCAACAGTTTTTCAGATAGGAACCAATAGATCTTCTTTTTGCCTGGGGTGGTGTAAAATACAGGTGCACACACTGAAATTTTAAAAGTTTGCATAGACTTCCAGAACCACTTCTGAACAGTACTGGTAAGTTTTTTAATATTGCCCTCATTCCATTGACTTGGATTTTTTATTCCAACTGACAAAAATGTTTGCTTCATCCTTTACATAACAGAATACAAACTTTTAGCAACTGTTTATGCATGCTGCCTCTTGATTGTAGCAATGAACACAGATACATAGTCTGAACACTAATGCTTCAGTCATAGATAAGATGGAACAAAACACTTCTTAGTGAACTATCAGAAAGATAAATTAAGAAAACAATCTCACTTACAATTGCATCACTAAAGATGAATAATGTCTGAGGACCTAATATAAAAGATGTTGGCTATAGTTGATAACATTGTCATATACAATTAAAATTTGTATTAGTGAAATAACAGATAAATGTACCAAAATGTAACAGAAAGACAACCTAGAAATAGACCTAAAAATAAAGTTAACAGATCTTTGACAAAGGACAAAGTTAATTCAATGGAGAAATTAGTATCTTTTCAAGAAATGATGTTGGAACAACTGGACATTCACATGCAAAAAATGATTTTAGACACTAACCCTACAGATTTACAAAAAATTAGTCAAACCAGGTCATAGACCTACAAATCTATGAAAATTCTAAAGATAACAGGAGAAAAATCAAGATAATCTTGGGTTTGGCAATGAGTAACAAAAGCAGACTCCATCAATGAAAAAAATTGATAAGTTGCACTTCATTAAAATTTAAAACTTCTGCTCTGTGAAAGACAATAGCAAGAGAATGAAAAGACAAGTCACAGACTGGGAATAAATATTTGCAAAACACATATCCTTTATTAATATCCAAAACAAAGAACTCAAATCTTAACAGTAAGAAAACAAACAATCCAATTAAGAAGTGGGCAAAAAATCTGAACAGACAGCTCACCAAAGAAAACATACAGATGGCAAGTAAACATTTGAAAATATGTTCAACATCATCTGTCATTAGGGAATTGCAAATCAAAAAACAATCAATGAGATACTGTGTCATTATACACCTATTAGAAGGTCTAAAATGCCAAACATTGACAATACCAAAAGCTGACAAAAGATGTACGAGCAACAGAAACTTTCATTCTTTGCTGGTGGGAATGCAAAATGATATGGCCACTTTGGAAGACAATTTAGCAGTTATTTTATGAAGCTAAACAGTCTTATCATAAGATCTAGCAATTGCAATTATAGATAATTGATTCCTTGAATAAGTGGGAAACTTGTCCATACAAAAACTTGCATATGAATGGTTATAGGAGATTTTTATTTGTAATCGCTAACAATTAAAATAACTAGAACATCATTTAATGGGTAAATGGACAAATATACCACAATACATCCATACAATGGAATATTATTGCTAAAGACATTGAGAAACCTTAAGTGTGCATTGTTAGGTGAAAGAAATGAGTATGAAAATGTTACATAGTGCCTGGCAGGTGTGGTTCAGTGGTTGAGCACCGACCTATGAACCAGGAGGTCACAGTTCAATTCCCAGTCAGGGCACATGCCTGGATTGTAGGCTCAGTCCCCAAGGGGGTGTGCAGGACATATGCTACAATTTTTTAAATTTCTATTTTAAATATGTTTGTATTGATTTTAGAAAGAGGAAGGAAGACGGAGACAGAGATAGAAATAGCAATGAGAGAGAAACATGGATCTGCTGCCTCCTGCATGTACCCTACTAGGAATGGAGCCCCAGGGGCCTGGCATGTGCCCTGACAGGGAATGGAACCACTGACCTGGTGCATGGAACGGCGCTCAACCAACTGAGCCACACTGGTTGGACTATGGTTCTTTCAGGAAGGACAAGTGCAATTTTCCCACATTTTGCACATGTGTTCATCAAGGATGAAAGATCTTTGCCAATGGTTATGAAGATAATATGAAATATACAAAATTATAGCCCTGTCATCTTATTTCTCTGGGCAATCCTCATTCTGCCAGACCATGGGGAGGCTCCAGATTTGGAGGGTTGGCAGGTAGTTCACTCTTGTGGTCAGGAGTATGAACTCTGGGGTCAGACTGCCTGATTTGGAATCCTGGTTTAAACACTTACTAGCTATGTAACACCGTGTAACCTATCTTACCCAGCTGTACCCCACGTTACTCATTTGTAAAATAATTTGTGCTTCTTTGACAACCGTGAGAATTAAATTAAATTTTTGCAAAGTGCTTAGGAGAGTACTTGTAATACACCACAAATACTACGTAAATGTTAGCTACATTAGATAGGTTGAAAGCCAAGAAACCTTGGATTACTATTCCTCATCCCTCTTGAATTTTCCTCTAAAAAATAAAATAATAATGAGGTTTTCATCTATAATGTCACTTTTCTAGATCATTCTTTCTCTAGTTCATAATGGCTTTAGAGGTCACAAGGTCACTGGTTGAGTCAATCAAAAATGAAGACATTATTGCCTATCTAAAGCTCACTAGTTCTCAAATGACACCAGCCACCGGAAAATGGGCGACAAAATAGCCCTAAAGCACTTATTCATTAGTTAGTCCCCCCTTGGAAGATCTTGGAGGAATTTTTAAATGGCCATTAAACTAGATAATGGTCCACACAGTTTCCACATTATATAGGAAGGAATTTAAATTAATTTTAATTGTAGAGATTCTGTAAAAGATTGAAGTTTTTTATACACATTAAAGGAAACACGATATTTTTCAGTTTTGATTATATATATGACTTCCTTATTGTATATATCCTTTTTAATAGCATTACCATTTTTACACATTAAAATATAATAATTGGTTATTGTGGAATATTTTGAAATTTAATGAATGTATAGAGAAAAAAATTAAATAATTCACAATTGCACATCCAATAATATACTTTAGAGATTTTTTTTCCTTTGGGTATCTATAAGCACTTATAGATATGTGCTTATAAATATGCACACATATAGGTAATATATACATATATTTAAATTACATACCCAGTGATATTTGTGTGTGTGTCAGGCTCTGTTCTAGGCACTGAAAACACAGAATTAAACAAGTACACACATAGGCCCCAGTACCATGGAGCTTTCACTGACCACTAACAAAAATATAACTACATAATTTTAACAAATTTTTACCACGCTTTTAAGACTTGCTTTTTCATTCATGTGTGAATGTCTAACCTAGTTTTAATAGTGATACTTTTAACCACCACACAATTTTAAATTCAGCTTTTTATGACTGAAAAGCCATGTATCTCTTTTTGGAGTAATCCATGCATGTGAACAAAATTAGCATTTCACAGCTAAAACTATTTAACAAAAAATGTGGTTCTATCCAATAGATATAAAAATGTGATTGCTTTTCCAAAGTGGCAAAAGGAAAAATGCACACTATTCTATTGGGGACATGTTGGATCATTTAAACTTAAAGTATATTGAAATACTTTTTATTATTATGCAATTAGGTGCATTCATAGATAATTTTATTGCTGAAATATTTGCAAATATGTGTGCAATTTTGCAATTTTTTATATCTCTAATGGTGTTATGTAGAGCAGACAAAGTTATTTAAGTTGGCACAAAGTCCAGATGTTTAATTATAATTATCTTAATCTCAAATGAATATATTGTGAGCTTTTTGTCCCTAAAATAACCTTTATCTAATACAACATTAGATGAGAAAGAGCATTTGAATGTATATTCTCTACTAGTATCTCTGTAAAAGAACCAATTTTAGTAACATGGTAAGATGCTTACATTGAAAAAGTATGTGCTCTGAACATGGAGACAAGGAGTTGGTGTTGTCAAAGTCCTTTTCTGGCTGCCCACCAAAATTTTAAAGGTCTCTACCTTGTTTTGTATTTGAAAAAAAAATTAATTTAATTAATTTATTTTTAAAATCTTTATTGTTGAAAGTATGATAAATGTCCCCTTCTCCCCTCATTGACCCCTTCTATCCTGCCCTTAACCCTCCCCCCCAGCCCTTCACCTCCCTATTGTCTGTGTCCATGGGTTATGCATATATGCATACAAGTTCTTTGGTTGATCTCTTCCCACCCAACCCTGACTTCCCTTTGAGATGCACACTCTACTTTATTTTTAAATTACAGACTCCCTTTGATATTATTTTATATTTGTTTCAGGTGTACAGCATGGTGATTAGACAATTAGGTCCCCCAATAATTCTAATACCTACCTGTAATAACCATACACAGTTATTACAGTAGTATTAACTATGTTCCCTATACTGTACTTTATATACCCGTGACTATTTTGAAAATCTTAAAGATAAGACATCTCACCTTCCTCTTTCTTTCTCTGCCTCTTACCCTTTAAGCAATCAGTTTTCAAGTCTAAGTTATTCTCCTGTGTTTTTGTTCCTTAAGTTTACCCTGCCTTTTTTTAATAGTTACCATCAACTCACATAATCAGCCCACATTTAAAGCTTCCCAAGTGATCAGTTTTCCCCCTTACAGCTCAACTTTTATTGAACCTCCAGAAAGAAAACTTTCAGCATATGTTTAAAAAAAAAACCAAACACTTTAGTATTTTTAAGCAATTTAAACTCTTCTTACAGATATCTAATATTACTAATTTAAATGTAAAAGACTATTAAATTTTAAAAACCTAAGAATGATAAACTTTAATGTATTTTTTTTTCTTCATGAATATGAAAGAAGGACAATTCATATTTCTTCTCAATTGGCTTCAGGAAGAAAACCCAGAATGTTTAGAAGAAATAAAGTCTTTGGTTTCTGGAAGGATGAGAACCAAAGCCATGAACCGCCATTGGACTTTCCTCCAGAGGGTCTTGGCCTCACCTGAGCTGCCTTAGGGTCCACAAAGCAGAGAACTTGGTAACAGGGACTGGGGTTATTTTGGGAGGGAGTGGGAAAGGCCTAGAGTGGGATCAGTTTAAGTTGTGTCTCCAGAGGGTCAGAAGCAAATGCCACCATAGTCTTGCCTGACAGGCCCAAGGTGGGCAGGTTGAAAGGGGGGATTGCCTTGCCCTGTCTCAGGAAGGTCATCAGCAAATGTCTTCAGAAACTTTCTACCGAAAGGTCCTGGCCTCTCCCTAGCTTCACCAGAAGTGGTAGGTCCAAGAAACTGGAAAACAAAGACATCAACTGAAACTTTATTAGGAGCACAATCTAAGTATTTAATAATTTCAAATATTTTAAAAGTTAAAATTTAAGTTCAAAAGACACAGCAATATTCTGTGAAGTGTGAGTACCTTCAAAGTCATCTCTTTTAGATATAACAGTTGCAAGGAAGGTGTTATGAGAAAACAGGATCTTCAGTTTTGAGGAGAGAAAATATTTTCCTGGGCTTATTATTTTTTAATTAGCAGTTTAAAGAACTATAATTTTTAAGGCAAGGTAATAGAATCACAAATGTTAGATGTGAGAGATAAAAATAGGCTTGAAAAGCTCAAATTTACAATATAAAAAGAAGCAATAATCTTAACAAATGTAATATAGTTCATGTTTTCATCTAGAAGGTTTTCTTTACAAATCCAGTCTGCACACTCTGTATTGTTTTCCTTGTGCCTTATCTGCTTACACATAACAGCCTTTCAACAATAGAAATGTTGAATATATGATGAACCCTCCATTGCAACCACATTAAGTTGGTTACTGTTCTCCCAACACAGTCATGAACTTCTCCACATTTATGCCTTTGCTTCCATCATTTCACATGGCCTATATTATATTTTATCAGTTTTATCAGTCTTCAGTGACCACTCTTTCTTGGATCTTCTGATCGTTCTCTAAAACTATTGTCCCCTCTATTGCTCATTTATATTTCTCTAACTCAGTTGTTTACTAACTCAATAGCCCCTAGCCCCTTCTCTCCACAACTTGTAACACTACTATTTTAATTCTCAAAATATGAGCCTGGGACTACTTGTTTAACCTTGTTCTGTGGAATGTTCTTTATCTGTAAAGAAAGGATAATAATAATAATAATAATACTGATAATCTATAATAAAAAGCATTATATGCTAATTAGACTGGACATCCTTCCGGATGTCCTTCCTTCCCGACAAAGCCGCAGCGGGCAGGGGCTGAGGCAGAGGCAGCAGAGGCCCCCGGCCGCAGTGCTGGTGGGCGGGGGCCGGGGCCAAGGCCCTTGCACTTGCACAAATTTCATGCATCAAGCCTCTAGTAATAAATAAAATATTACATGTAAATTGATTAGAACAGTAAACATTCAGCCAATTTGAATTATTAAGTCTCTCTCTCTCTCTCTCTCACACACACACACACACACACAAATAAAGCATCTTTCCTCTTTTTTCTCTTCTATTCTGTTTTCTGTTCTGCTGTTCTAGCTGCCACTATGAAATAACATTAAAAAAATCAGCACTCAAGTGGTAATAATTGGAAGAGTGAAATTTCTTCAAAGATGCTGCCTACAGATGCCCCCATGCATTCCATTCTGTGGGCTGTCAGTGCAGAGATGGGCTCTGAGCAGTGGGAGAATGCCCTCCGCCCCTGCTCAGTTCTACTACCGCTATTTCAGCCCTGATCATCTGTGACTGCGGTCAGAGCTCATAGTTTAAGGGACATGGGAGTTAGTTTATCATCCCCTATCATCCTTCTTTTGTTCCCTCGATCCCTTTGCTAACCTCCCCAATAACATTTATATCTCCTGCCAAAATTATAAAACTAGACCTCTTATGTATACTGATGACTCCATTGTAAACAAATATTGATGTGGATATGGTGTCATTCTGTGTGCAGGAGGGGGTGGAGAGTGTTATATTCATGGGCAGCTTCCAAGCTTCACATCATTCAGGAAAAATACAGGATAACCTTATCTCTTCTTTTAAGTTGTACCTTTATACTTAAGCCTCCTGTTACTCCAACTATGAAATTACACACTTTCTTTTACACTGGAAGGCCATATATGTATCTCCCAGAGTTCTTAAAACCAAGATTTTGACATAGGAAAAGACCGCTGCAGTAATTTCCTGTGCGTCGCTTCCATTTCTGCACGTCTTGTATCAACTTTTGGTCCAAAATATCTTCACAAGGATGTCCATACAGTAAACAACCTTGGAAGACAGAGATAGTGTCTCCCTCCAGGTAGAAAGCAAATGTGTTTCCTTATCAGGCTATCAAACATAATGTCTTCCTTCAGGGAAATGGCTGCGCAGGTTTCTTTGCAGCTCATTAAAAAAGATCAGAGTTTCCTAAACTGAGGTTCCCCACTGTGATACAAATCCAATGACTAATTGTACCCTGACCACTCTGCATTGCCACAGGACTGGAGAGCAAGGAAACCTGGTGTTTTCTGTGCTGTGAGTGATAAAAGGTCCTAATCTCTGACCCAGGAGTCCCGTGACTCTTGCCAGCAACTATGAAACTGTGACAGGTTAACTTGTGCACTTGCAAATAGGGTAACATCTCAGACCCTTCGTAATTCTTGACAAAGACTGAAAAAGCCTTAGTGGATTGACTTATTTTTCTAATATGCAAGACAAAAAGCAGTAGTTTAAAAAATATTGAATGCTTACATTTGCATTTGACACAGTGTTTTAGTTTTTACATATGGGCATTCGGGTTTCCCTATATTGTGACACAATATTTTAGCATCTGTTGGGCAGATACATTTAGCTCTAGTATCTGACTTCACTCCAGAAAGTTAAAGCACATGTGGTACTCAGGTTTGTCCATGGACAACTCAGGAAAATGAGGTTACATGCATTACCTCTAAGCCTCGCCCTTCCCTCTCCCACTGATGAGTAAATATCGTATATATTCAACAACTATTGCAAAATTTAATTATGTGATGAGGGACAAAGGGACTTATTCATTAGAAAATTTTATGCTAATAAAAGGCGAATCAAGTGTGATCCACATGCTTGAACAAATGAAAACCTGTGGCCTATCGATTACACCCAAAGAAATGCACCCCCCACCATCACTATATTTCAAAAGCATTAGGTTTATCCTATAAAGTTCCCTAAGCTTTGATACATGGACAAGATGGTAGCAAAATTCTGAACATGAAGGGTTTTTGTTTTTTTTAATCTTTAACACAAGAAAGCAAAGCTTCAATTAATTGAACCATTCACTACAACAGAGATGCGTGCATTCTTAAAACAGGAACATTTGTAATGATGGGGTTCTGAACTAATATTAAGTTTTTGCCCCTCTTCCCCATGGGGTTTTTTAAAGCAGGTTTCCAGTTGCTAAAAAAAAATTACAAATACAATGAGTATAATCTGTATGTATTGGTGATGATTATGTGTTTTTGTTTCTCCTACTTACCTAATGCTGCTTCATTATTAGATTTTTTGGTCAGTGAATGTTACATACAAAATAGATCACTGTCCACAAAGATTAACTATAGATACAAAATATTATATATGGTGAAATGTTTACATTGCTAATAATGTACAACTGTGCTATATCTACTTTCTTCAGCAGAAAAATATAATTCTATTGATCAATATATTTAGTCTATACTAAATATCTACACAGACTGCAAAAGGTGCATAGTTCTTTCTCATCCATCCCAGCACTTTGCTTCTATGCCTGTGACCATTGGTCTTTACTGGTATGAGCTGCCTGCTTTGAGCTATCATGATCATTAGCATTGTGGTCTATGAGGCTGAATAAAAATGGATTTACATGCGATTTCCAACAAGAACAAGATCAGACTACACATTTTTTTTCTTTGTTCGGTATTTTTGGGCTTCTGAGCAACAAAATAATCTTATCATGATTCAAGGACGAGAGGACACAGGTGCTTCTCAAAGATGCTGTTTTGTTAGTTCCACACGTGCGGCTTGTGTTTAGGGGCTCTGCAGTCAGCCCTCCCTTTGGATAGAAACCTGTTACCCTTCATCTCAGTCAAGTGCATGCTGAGCCACCAGATGAGAATTAGACTGGATCATTGCCCAGAGGTCCCTGATACTAAAATGCTAATTGTATTTTTTGGGGGAGTTTGTTCTTAAAAGCAAAGAGTTAAGCTTAACTTTAAAAGGGAAATAGAAAATAATATGATCAGGAAAGCTCTGGAACTGAAATCCAAAGATGAAGCTACAAGATGATAATGAAGATTAAGGCAATATATATATACATATATTGATATGGAGTATAAAACTGGTGACTCAGTCCTCATTTTTCAAGTTATTAATTTTGAGAGAGAGAGAGAGAGGGAGAGAGTGAGAGAGAGAGAGAGAGATGAGCTACCCGGCCTGTGCTTAGCAGTCTTCTTTAGAACCTTGTACCTCAGAAGTCACAGTGGATTTCGAAGTACTGCACTTCCATTACAACACTGGCTGCTGTCCGGTTCTCCTTCCCCATTCTGTAGTCAGAGACTCTGGATGGTTAGACAATAAAAAAGTACAGAGAAAACTGAAATAAAACTCTCATCTCAAATCCTGTAACTGCTCTTGGAACTTTACCCATGTTGCTCAGAAACCTGGGTTGATTCTGCTTCTTGTTGCCCAGACCTGTTTTCTCATCCTGACCTTTAGTGCCCAAGCCTTAATTCAGTGGGTCCTGTTGTGTGACACTTGCCTACCTCCTTGTTCCTGAACTGCCAGCCCAGGACACAGGGCCCTGGACCCGGCCAGTAGACCTGAACTTATGGAACCTACTTCTTCAGCATTGCTCTTGCTCTGGATGAACAAGCAGGACTTGCTCATTGTAGAGTCAAAACCTCAGGAGTTTCCCAGGTGAAATCAGAAAGCAGCCCCATACACACACAGAGGGCAAGGGAAGAGTGGATACTAAGAGGCACTCCAGATTGGTAGGTGGTAGGTTTGATAACCAAGTACTTACAAAGCTTGCCTTGGGCAGCTACAAAATAGATTTCTGCACCTCCCTGCTGGAATCTTAAAGGTTTACCTGGAGGCTTTTCTTAACTGGGTTCAATCACAGATACAGTCCAGATGGTTTCAACAATCTCTTACTCTCTCGAGGCTATGTCCTTGAAATAGGTCCTAGTGTGGGAATGGTGAGCAACGGAACATTTCAAGAACAGAGAACAGGTAAGAAGCCTCTGATAGCCCAGGTTCAGCTCTCAGGTCAACTTGTGGTCACATCCTCTCAATGACCTCCCCCAACACTCCAGCCTTCGTGACACTCTTACACCCTCCCATCTTCAGCAATATTCTCTGAACAGTCAGCAAGGAGTTTTACTAGCATGGAAGTGGCTTGTTGGGTGGCCATCTGGCTGAATTTGAGGCAGATATCACAGCAACAATAGAGGCACTTGCAAGAGAAAACAGAGATCAAGATAATGACACCCAGAGTAACAGTTTTTTTTTCCACCAAGAGCCCATGATCTAAACCACTGATTTAAGGCTGCTAGGCTGGAGATCAGATAACTAAGGACCTTCACTTGTGTCCTCATGTGACTTAATAAAGATGATACATTAGCAGACTCATTGGGTATGAACACACAACATTCTGTTTGAATAATAGCATAGGTGCCTCCTTTTGAGGCAGTAATAGTGTCCAAGGTCATCCTTGGACATTAAGGTTTGCCATTTGTGCTATAACATCCTCCAAGCCAATGGAAGGGACAAAGACAGCGATCAAATGATAATGCAAGTGGGAAACAAACATGTCCACCTGGACTTGAGGAGGGGGAGGATGGCAATTTTTGTCACCATGAAGTGGATTTCCCCCAGTGCCCAGAGAAAATCCATGGTGCCCAATCATCCAGGTGGAAAACACAGCCAAAATTTTATACCATACTACCACTAGGTCCCACTGGGGGATGCATAATACCTGGGTGGCACAACCAGTCAGTGCCAAACCAGTAGCTATATTTTAAAGTGACACAATGACTACACAGTTCTGGTCACATCTGTCCCATATCCCTGGTATAGTTGCATAGGTTCTGTTTAGAGTCATTTTTCTGTTCCTGAGATATGGATGTCCATCTGCTCAGATGCCCATAACACAAGGTGAACCACATTAACCTATCCCAAATCTGAGCATAGCCACCCATGTTCTGATGGTAATATTTTTAGAATGCTTCTGGTCAGCAGTTTGGTCAGCTGCTGGTGTAGTTTGATGAACAGGAAAAGAATACCTATGCCCAGTGTTATTGGTGGTATGTGCCATAGGCCAGTTTTCTGGATCAGTATTGATGATATCAAATGAATGAAGAGTACTAGTCCTAGCTTATTCTTCCTTACCACACAGCTTTAGGGCTTTCCAATCCCTTCTCTGGGGTGGTGATACCCACCATAGCAACCCTGACTTTCTAAAAGAGGCAGGTGCCCATATACCCAACAGCTGGGTTGATTCCTCTGTTGGGCATATATCTAAGCAGAAATCTAAGATCAAAGAACAGATATCTACTAGGAATTTGTATGGGAAACTCTTCCCTCTCTATCCTTACGACCTACCCCCAGATGTTAATGTAGTTGAAGCTTTAGGAATTTGACCTGGTTGTGCATACCATACATGTTGGCTAGGGGATGCAGCACTGTCAGGCATGAAGAGATATGCCAGATGAGGACCCCCATTTTCTCCCCTTTTACAATGCTGTGTGTTCCATTTCAGTTTTAGTGCATTTCCACAGGTCCAGCTTGCAGCAAGACTATGGGATCCCAGTGGGAAATGAGTAGTTTCCCCCACTTAGGGTTGAGAAGTAACTCCCTCATCCAGGGAGGACATCTCATTACAAATTTCAGTATATAATGTCTTTCCCAGGTGTGATGGAGCTTAGAGGTCTCTGCAGCATAACATGTTGATACTGGCAACTTCCATATTTTATGCTGCTTGTGGTCTTAGCAGGGGTTCTCTGTCTGGCATATGGGGCAACAGGCCCTACTGGTTAACCATTCAAATGTATTGCACTTTAGTCCACCACGTAGTTTTACTTCTTAGTAATTGAATCTACCAATTTAATATTTCATTCTTCCTTTCTCCCAACTCTGCTGCTTTTGGGTTATAGGGGAAATAGAACCTCCATCCAATGTCATGTTCTTCTGCTCAGCCTTGCACATCATGACCTTGGAACTGTAACCCCTGATCACTTTCTATCTGACAAGGGTATCTATAGGTGGTACTCAGCTTCTCTTATCCCTTAATGGTGCAGCCTGGTTTTCATGGCCACAGGGGAAAGCTTGGATTAGGCCAGATGCACTGTCCACTAAAACCAAGGTATATTTAGAAGCCTCACTCAAAGGGAGGGATGCAATATAATCAATTTGCCAATCCCTTATGAGTTGCATGGCCCCAGACTCCTTGGCAATTGACTTGGGCATTATTGAGAACACACAGGACATGCTGTAACTGAATTAACCAAGTCATTGTATTTCATGGGCAATGTGGCATCCTGGGCAATATGCCATCCCACATGCTCTACAGTGGCCACTCTTTCTAGGCACCTAATATGCCAT
This sequence comes from Myotis lucifugus, assembly GCF_000147115.1. Lineage (NCBI taxonomy): Eukaryota > Metazoa > Chordata > Mammalia > Chiroptera > Vespertilionidae > Myotis > Myotis lucifugus. Next base: position 533,523 of record NW_005871325.1, on the reverse strand, counting down.
ATCTACAGAAGGGTCAGTGGCTAGAGCTCATACCCAAGTGAGGGCAAAGGGGGTTCCTGATTGCCAGGGGATCAACACCTTATGAACTGGAATGTGGAAAACAAAGCGAACTGTCTCAGGCTCTTACAAGTGAACTCAGTCTCTTTCCACATATCCTGACCACACAAGGGCTAATTTGTGATCATCCATTCCTTTCCCTTCCATTCTACACCACAGGGGCGATCCCTTTTGAATAGCCCAACTGTTGGTGTGCAGTGTTAATGTCCAGGGTTCATGAAAGGTCATCAGCCAAACCACTCTGAGTTTAGCTCACTGGCGGCTGTAATTCATTCTTGTTTTCATCCAGATGGTATCAGTGTGGAGCTGAATAGTGACTGCAATCCATGTGGATGGGTTGCCCCAACTGAGCATCAGTGGAAATTTATCTCACTCCTCCACAGGCCACAGGAGCCTCTAGACTGGAATAGAGGTGGGGCATACTCTATAGAGCCTAGTAGCACCCACATTTCTAGAGATAGTGGACTGGCAGATACTTGTTAATTTTTGCATATAGGTATGCTACTTGGTCAAAGTGGGGATTTGAGTCACGGCAAAAGTGGGTTTGTTACCTGATGGAGTCTGGGCCTGGGGCAGGTTTGCCTTGGGCTAACCAGTAGTGTGTGGGTTCTTGACTTTGTGTAGGAAAGATTTCACAATAGATTCCAGGTGATTTTGAGGATATTTTTATTAAAGCTGGGGACAGTAAAACAAAGGAAGGGCTTAAAGTAGAAGAAGCAACAGGAAAGAGCCTAGAAAGGGCTGTTTTGCCTCTTTAGAAATATTATAGGAAAACAATGAGCCTAGATGAGGCTGTGTTGGCTCATCATGAAATAGAAGTCACCACAAAGAAGTGAGCCAGACAGAGATGCTGTTAGCTCAACGAAAAGTCATAGAAAAAAGGGGCCTTGAGACAGGTTCACGTGCTAAGCCTGGGGTGAGCTGCCCCCACCTGCTGTTCTCCTGGTTGGAAGTCTCATGGAGACCCTTAAAGTTTAGGAGAAAAAGTAGAGAGATGCAAGGTGTGGGCATGCGCTAGAGCGTGCTGTGGGCCCTTTGTCTTGAGACTTTTTTCCTTTTTTTATACATTTTTTTATTGATTAAGATATTACATATGTGTCTACGGCCATACTACCCTGAATGCGCCCGATCTCCTCTTGAGACTTTTTAACTTTCTTTGGCCAGCTGGAGTCCTAGGGGAAATCTCAGAGGAGGGTCTTAACAGACTATTCATTAGCTTTCCAGGTGTGTCCCTCAATATGTTGATTCATCAAAATGTGCACATAGAAGGGTCAGGAGTTATTTTCTGATTAGTTTTCTTTTTAAAGAATGTCATCAAGAACATCACTGAAGAGGGACTGGGACCAAGGCCCTTCTGTCCTGGGAAGGTCCGGAAAGTGTAAATCATTTGCTCCTAAATGGCCTAGGTTAGGAAAAATAAAACATTGTGATTCATTAACTGGCAGTAAATTGCTCAAATAATTTGGCCTTATTTAATTATTTTGTCTCAGTTTCCCTTATCCCACCTGTCAAGGAGTTTCCCTATCTTCTTACTATCCTGCCACGGGTTGATGGAACTTTCTCGTGTATGATAAAAAGCCCTTGTAGGAAGGGGAGTTCTTACCATGATAAGCCATTCCTTTTGGAGAGGCTCTACCTGGAGGAGCACTGTGTACACAGCTAGGAGCTGTTGCTCTATGGGGCTGTGGAGGGGTTTCTGTCCCTCCAGAGCTGGGATCACAATCCTAGGGGCATGCTCTTTTTCTGTTGTCTCTGCCATAGTGCCTGGCTCATACCTTCTGGAGTCACAAGTATATCTAACTCTAATAGGAGCCTTGCTTGGGAAATGCCCAGAGCTTTAATCGACTTCACTAGTACTTTTTTCTTCTCAAGGAGGCTTGTTGCTCTGATGCCCAGAGCCATATGGACCCTTTCTTTACCAGGTGGTATAAGGAATGGAGGCACTATGCCAGGTGCGAATAAAAGTCCCTGAAACTCCCCAATCCCTACAAATGCTTGCACCTCTTTCATATTTTTAGGGGTTGAACAGGCTTGCATCTTCACAATCACTTCACAATCACAAATCCTGCAACAATGCACTTCTTACTTTAACAACTGACTCCAGACAGTGCCTGGGTCTTGAATTTTCCATCCTCCCCCTCAAAAATGTTGCGCGCACACACACACACACACACACACACACACACACACACACCAGTTCTACCAAAATCTGGTGTCCAGCAGGAGAGGCAAGACTTAACATGTTAACATTATATCACCAATATAAAGTGCCCATTTTTCTGATGTGGGTAAGGAGGACAAAGACAGACCTTGGACTACCATCCCATGACATGTTGTGAGGCTGTGCGGATAGTCCTGACGAAGCACTTTAAAGGTCCATTGTTGCCCCTCCCATGTGAAGGTAAATTGATTTTGTGACTCTGCAGCCAGGGGTACACTAAAAATAGCATTTTCTACATCCAGTACAGTAGGGTATGCCCAGAATGTGGCCAAGGTATCTAAGATGCTGGTGATATTGGGCACAGACACGTAGATGAGGAACACTGCCTTATTCAGTGCTCAATTGTCCACAGTCATCAGTTATGAGCCATCTGACTTTTCTCCAGCCATATGGAGATGTTGAAAGCACCATGGGCAGGGTGTACAAAACCCACTCAGTACAGGTCTTGAATAGTTTACCCTATTTCCTATGCCCCTCCCCCCAAAGTCAATTTTTATTTTTTGAAAGTTACTACTCTTGTGAGGGTGGCACACTTACTGGTTCCCAGTTGGCATTTCCCCTCAACACTATTTTTTTAATATGTTTTATAGATTTTAGAGAGAGGGAGAGGGGGAGATAGAAACATCAATGATCATAAAGAATCATGGATCTGCTGCCTCTTGTATGTCCCCTACTGGGGATCAATCAATCTTGCAACCTGGGCATGTGCACTGACAGGTAATCAAACTATGTCCTCCTGGTTTATGGGTTGATGCTCAGCCACTGAGCCACACTGGCTGGGCTCTTCAACACTATTTTGATTACTCTAACTAGGAGGTGGATTTCACTGATAGGTTTACAGAGTTTGACCATGTAGGATATCAATATCTAAAAAGTTCTCTCATGCTGGAGAGATAAAATACCTCATATTCTAAGGGGGAGAACACTCAAATTGCAATGTCAAAGTGACCCTCCTGATTTTGTCCTCTATAATAATCAATGGCAATGAGGGGGCCAGAAACCTTCTGAGCGTTAGTATAAGGAAGGAAAGAACAGATTAGAAGGGAATAAAATAGAGACTAAAAAAAAGACAATTTAAAAACCTATAAAATTAAGAGCTGGTTCTTTTAAAAAATAAACAAAATTGAAAAACAATCCCATTTAAAATTGTATCAAAAAGAATTAAAGAAGTTAACAAAGGTGATAAAAGACCTATATACTGCACACTACAAAATATGGAAACAACCTATATGTCTATTGATGGATGAATGGATAAAGAAATTGTGGTGTACATATACAATGGACTATTATTCAGCCATAAAATATAATGAAATCTTGCCATATGAGAGGACATTGGATGGACCTTGAGGACATTATGCCAAACAAAATAGATCAAACATAAAAAGATAAATACCATATGAACTTTCTCATATGGGAATCAAAAGTAGACAAACAAAAACAAGCTAACCAAAAAAAGTCCATAAATACAGAGAAGAGATTTGTGGTTGCCAGATATGGGGGTAGGAGTGGGAGAAATGGATGAAAAGGGTCAAAAATTGAGTATATAAACAAGCAAATAAATAAAACCCTCCTACTGGAAAACTTTTTTTAAAGTATTAGCTGCAGTAAATAAAATTGTCAGGGGAAAAATGAAAAGAAAAATGGAAAAAGATGTATATTAATTCATGCATTTTTGGTTGAGTGATCAACAGAGCAGTAGTAAATTGCTACTCTTTGTAGAGAACTATCTTCTTTGGAATTGCCTGTTCACCTTTATGACACCTTCCATATGGAAGACAACTTTGAGCTGAATAGTAATAGTCTTAGCTCTATTTCTCCAGCTGTTTGGCCAACGCTGAACCTTTTGGTCAACATCACTGGTCTATTGAGACCTACCAGAGTTTCCCATTAGACATTTAATGAAGATCATATTACCTCCCCAAACTCCAACAAAAAGTACTTTGTTATTTACAAAGTGTTTGCTCTGAAAAATACCTGAAGGGAAGAAAGCAGTATATTTTTCATATTAAGAAAAAACCCAAGATGAAATTTGAAGTGAAAGAGTAATTAAATGGCATTTCTTATGAATAGTTCAAATATTCCATTAAACAAATGCCAGAAGACCATCCAAAAGAAGATTGTTGAATCAAATGTTGTTTAACTGAAGTGTCACTAAGGTCATAATGTGGGACGCATTATATGTATCGGGTTTCATGTAATCTGATTCCCACTGCTTGATCTTCAATCAAAGCTTTTGTCAGAGTGGGCATGGAGGGGAAAGGACACTGTTTTGGGGAGGTAGAAGTGAGGCTCTCAGGTACAGTACAGAGCCTGGGAAAAAACATTTTGCTCCCTCTCTTTCTAGTTCCTCAGTGAATGTCACCACACAGAAAGAGTCTATCAAATAACCTATAATGAGAAAGGAAAAGGAAATTCATCTTAAGAATGGAAATTAAAAGTCCAGTATAAACATTTTTGTTACATTTCCCTGCATCAAACATTGTATTCTTTTTACTCCCTAGCTCCTGGTTGAGAATTACAAATCACATACAATGGAACCTTCTTCGATGCTGCCCTTGGCAGATTTCTTAATATTATAGATAAATAACCAATAGCGACCGGAAGTGATTACATTTATAAATATGAACAGCCTTTTAAAGGCTTAACATTTATAAATGTGTTTTCATTCATACAACATGTTTATTACTTGTCTAGTTCCCTAAGTGTATTGTAAAATCTTTGCAATTGGGGATTGTGCTTTATTCTTGTCTATGTTTCTTATACTCAGAACAATGCTTGGCAAATGAAAAATAGGTGCTCAATACAGGTGGAATAAATGGATAAGTCTGCCTTTATTGCCTTGGAAAGCAACGGGGCCCCACTAGCTATACTACTGTATTGGCTGCGATACCCTCTAAAAATGGCATATTAGATTTCCCCTTCGATCCAACAGATATTGCAATTAGCAAGTGATAAAAACGAAGCTAATCTTAGCAGTTATTTGATGGTGACCTTGTTTGTTCTGATGACGCTCATCTCACATTTTAATATTTTAACATTGCAGCTTACGGCTGCAGCTTTGTGACAAGCAAGGCATAATTTGGAGTTCAACATTGTTTATCTACTTTATAAAGAAATGTGCCATAATAAATATGAAGCGTGGAAGTGTTTAATCTGGAGGAAGTGAGAACATTTTCATTTAAAAATAATTGGAATAATGAAATAGTCCTCAAAGTTTCAAGAAATGGCAGGGAGTGTCAGTTGATGTGACAAACAAGCCAGTTGAAGAGCACAGAAGTCAATGGAGATGATGAAGACCTCTGAGGACTTTAATCTTGTTTGTCAAGAAAAGCATCACAGCTGTTTTTCTAGATCTAGAGAAGATGATCAATGGCTGTAGGAAATAGAAAATGGATGACATGCAAGAGTGTTATTCTCTGAGATACCAGAACATGTTATGCCAGAACATGTGGACTGTTGAGAGGCCATAACACACAATGACATGATGAGCTGTAATACAAATAAGGTGTCAAATGGACATGTCTCTGCATTTCATAGTCACTAAGCACTGGAGCACAGAGGCTTTGTGAAGAATTTAATCCAAACTTTGCTACACTACATAGGTTTCCACAGACAGCCCACGGATCTGCCACAGTTTCTACCAGTGTTCTTGTCATTGTTTCTACTACATTAAAGAGTTAAAGCTTCTTTGACTTTTGAAAATGCGACCAACTGTGCTACCTGGTTCTTAGGCTGGGGGATTTTGTATTTTATAGTGATGATCTAAATGTCTCAGAGAGGTCCAATTCAATGTCTAAAAGAATGGAAGATAATTACTGAACTTTCCCCAAGGACTATACCTTGGGAAAAGTTCAGTAATTATATATCTTATTATGTAGTCCATTATAATGAACTTTCAGAATACTTCCAATTTTCTTCTGAAACCTTCACAGAAATTCAGAAAACAGGGAATACATTTTATTTAATCTCAAGTTTTCTCAATATTTCATGTCCAGCATTTCTTATTTTATTTAAATGGTAGCAGTGCTGTGGTATATAATGTGTGTGTACGTGTGTGACTTTCTTTATGTTAAGAGTGATTCATTTTCCTCTAAATCATTACACTTCTTCAATGAATTCTTTCAGAATATAGCACAAATTAATCATCAGAAGGATGTTAAACACAAATTAAATGTTTTCCACCCTGTTCCTGAGATATAAAAAATATTCATTGAAATGACCTCAAAGTAACCAGGAAAGATTTCCAAATATCTCCCAGGCCTGAAGTTGTTTCATCCTTCCAAATTTGTCACAAATATATTTGCCTGAAAAAGTACAGAGAGAAGAGAACTTCTTGTAGCAGTCATTGTAGTATGAAGTAGAAGACAGCTGTGCTTCTGGAAGTCCTTGAATTTGTATTCATATCTTTGTTAGATATTTAGAACAAAAATAATGGTAAGTATGGCAATGCAGTTAATAAGCTTTCCATATTCCAAAGCGTAGACTTTTGGTAATAAAGACAAATGATTCAAATTCTTTTCAATATATATTAACCTTTATTTAAGGAAGCAGACAGTCTAATTTGAGTATCACATAAACCACCATGGGGTTAAGGAAGTGGCTGCATCACTGAAACTCAGGGATACACTGAACGAACAAATCATGGATGATGTTCGAGAAGCAAGGGCAGATAGATTTCTCTTACCCTTTCCTGTATCAATGACATGTTTGCGTGGAGAAATTGATAGTTAACATCTGGTCTGCACTATAATTAGACCCATATGTTATCTGTAAACTACTGCAAACTTTTCTTAGGATTAATTGTTCCTCTAAGTGGTATACTAGTACAGCTGATTATATAATGTTGCTTTACTTTCACTTCAGCACTTTCTGACCTTTACCAATCCTTCAAATGAATGAGCCTTTGTAAACAGAGGTAGCTGAAATAAACTAACATTAATAGTCAACATGGTGATTCTAGACTTTGAGCAATCCTGCTGTGGTGGAGACCCCTAGCGGTCCTTTAATAATACTCCCCATGCTTCCTTTTGGTAGCGGGATGCCCAGTTTTAGCTGGATCTATGGCTTCTCAGACATAGACAGGATTTATCAGCCTCCCTGGTAGTATGGTCTTGTCACCAAATTTGGGCCAAAGGTCTATAATGATCTGTGCAACCTCTAGGCTACATTCTTTAAAGGAAGCAGTTTGCCCTTTAGTTTTACTCTTTCTCCTCATAGACTGGGATTCTAGCAAGTCAAATTTTTCCATGTGGGCAAGAGTAATGGCAGAAATGGCAGAGTAATAAGAATGACCCCAATAAATTTAATTAAAAAATGAGAGAAGCAATCTGGGTGCCTAGATGTCCTAACAGAGAAGAATCCAGCCTAAAAAAAATCAAAGAGTTTGGCCTTTTAATTACATATATGTAAACCCTAAAAAATATTTTATCTTCTTTAAACTACTATTATTTGATCTCTCTTAAACCAGGCAAACAGATATCTTACATCAATTTGTAAGATTTACCTGAAGGAAAACAAAATCATATCGAAGCTAAGGAGGATAGTCTTCATTAAGCAACTTTTACAGTTCTACGAACAGATACTTTATGATGCCAACTCAGGCACAGGCAGTGCATACTTTATGATGGAGAAAAGATATATAAATTCAAGCCAAAACTTTACTGAGAATAAATATCGATTACAGACAGGCTGCCTCTTCTCTTAGGATGCACATAAAATGGCAGCAGAGAAATAATTAATTCAAAAGAAAAATTGAAATAATAAAAATTGTACAACCTTAAATGCTAAGTAATATCCTATGGAGGCTGATATCTTCATAAATGAGCCTTGATATTATCATAACGCATTTGGAATAAGTTTTAGAATTATCATTGAAACCTAAACCCAAATAGGTATAGTCATGGAGCAATTATTTTGTGGCAGAGAAGCAGAACTTGGAGGCTGTCCTGCTTTCAAGGCAAAGCACTGCTGTTCAGACACAAAGTCAAAGCACATATATCTGTTTTTATTCATGAATCTTTCAAGTTTCTGCCTAGGCTGGATGGCATGGATTTCTGATGCAGCATCGGTAATTTTCTACTAGTGAAATCTGCAAAGAAGCAACAGCCTTATCTTAATTAGGCAAAATATATTAATCCTGCCACTGACAATACCAATATATAGTCTATCACTGCATAGAAGTTGGTGAGGATATTTTATCACATTCTGTTACATAATTAAGAAATTTGCTTTGACATATGTAAAGCAGTGAAACAGGAATTTTAGGGATAAAATAGGGCAGGTTTAGGAAATTTTAGAAATTTTGGAAATTGGGGGGACCATGGAGGAAGCACAGGGCTTCAGAGCAGCAGAAGATATATTTCCATAGAATAGGGAAGCTGAAAAGCTGTAACAGGTACATTTCCATAGAATGAGGGAGCTGGGAACAGCAAAAGGTCTATATTTACAAAATAAAGAGAAGGAAGCCCTTCAATCAGAAGGAGAAGAAGAAAGCCCAAGGGAATAGGAAAACAATAAGGAAGGGGGGGGACCTCCCATGTGAGGTTCCACCTTTGAGCCCAAGAGTTACTATAGTAACCAGTCTAAGGGAATAGTGACCAATCAGAGGGGATATTAAGGCACCAGGATCTGCAACCTTTATAATCCATAGGGAAAAGGAACTCAGTGGGGCCATTTGCCCTTCCCCACGTGGGAGTCCATCCTGTGGGACTCTTTCCCTCTTCCCTCTTGGGAGTCTGTACTTGTTCTTCAATAAATCTCCACCTTTGCTATACCACCTTCTGTCCGTGGATTCATTCTTCGATTCCAGAGGACAAAGAATCCAGGTTCCAGTCCAAAAATTCTGTTTCAGCAGGACTGTTAGAATATAAACTAAGAGTTTTAAGATGCCAGCTTATTTTTACATGTGCTGATAACTTGAAATGCCCTGCTATCATGAACAGGATTTAATATATAACTAGAGAATCTCTTGATCACTAAGAGGTCATTATTGAAGTAAA